>NC_056750.1:724004582-724304582 GCF_019279795.1 Protopterus annectens
TTGTGAACTGTGTTATGGCTTATTGGGAGTGTGAATTTCTCTTTAAAAGTGAAAGCTATAATGAGAAAGTGCTTTGGTATACTCGATTTTTGAATGACATTTTTGTCAGTTTTAAAGGAGACAGAAATGAAGCATCAACTTTTGTTGAAACATTGTCTCGGTTTACCTCTTGAATTTTATATTCGACTTCACTGTAGTGGTTATTTCATGCTTGGATGTTCTGGTTAGAAAGAATAGATCAAATAATAGGTATCTGGCTCGGATTTTTCGTAAGCCCACTTATTCAAATGCTTTTCTGCATGTTAGCAGTTCTCACCCTTTGCATCAGAAAAAGGCTGTTATTAAAGGGCAGTTGGTTAGAGCTGCTAGAATGATTAGCTTGGATAGCAAATTTTATGCGACTGTGACAACTTAAGGGAAATGTTTTTGAAAAGGACCTACCCTACTGAATTAGCTGATTAAGTCATTTTAGAGGTTGTGATGAAAATAAATTCTGGTTGGTTTAAACCAATTTTTCAGAGCAGAAATGACCACCCCGATTTACCCATTAGTTCATCTGAAGTTCAAGTTTATAATTTATCATCAGATACTAGTTCTACACCTACATCAAGGAATGATAACTATTCCTTGAAATTTATTACCCCATTCTCCCTTGATGCTAACATGTTAAGAGACATTTTAGTTAAAAATCGGGGGATTCTATTAGAGGATTCATTGGTTAGGCAGAAAATTACTAGTAAACCGGGGATTATTTTTAAGTGTTGTAATTTGAAGACCATTTTGGAGAAAAAATCCCGTAGGTGTCCCCCAAATGGAGGGATGGGTAAATGTGGTAGATGTAATTTTTGTAAATTTATGGAGGTTTCAAGTACCTTTACCATAAGTAATGTTGTTTTTAACATTAAGGGTAAATATAACTGTGATAGTGTGGGGGTCATTTATCTGGCTAAGTGTCAACTCTGCCATGAGTTCTTCATTGGTAAAATAGAAAGAGTTTTTAAGCAGAGTGTACAAACATCAATATAACATCGTTAAATTGAATATCACTTTAGCAAGTCATGTGTTTGAAAATGGTGGACACCACTTTCACTATTTGGTTATTGATCAAGCTAAAAAGGACACAAGAGGTGGTCCTTGGCCTCTCTGTTTAGAGGAAAGAGAGCCTTTTGGCCGCTAAAATTAAATGCATATGCATTTCCAGGTCTTAATGACCAATGCTCTCTAAAATTTATTTTGAAATTAAAAGCTTTGGAAAGGTAGTGTTTGATAAAGTGTTTTAATACACACTGGTGTATGGTTTTATTATGTATTTAATTATAGTATCTGTATATATATTTTGTGTATACTATGTAAATATGTGTTATATAGTGTGAATTGTTTCTTTAAATATGAATACGGTTGTATGATGTCACAACTGATTCCTTATTTAAAAGCTGGATTCAAATTGTGTTTTATTTAATCTGAAGAAGTTTGCATTTGATTGTAAATGAAAGCGCTAACTTTTTATTGGTGGATTTATAAATAGTTTGGAGGTTACCACTGCCTGTGTTTCATGGTTCTTCAGTAGTTTAGTTTTATTGCTTTCTATGTTCTGTTAATTGTGGTAATGAGGTTGTGATCTCTGGAGCATGTGGCATGGGGGATTGGGATTTCTTTAGGTGTAGCATTTCAAGAAGGGCTGGGTCAGACATGGCTTTGTAAGTCAAGCAGAGATCACCTCTAAGTAGGCAATAAGAGATTGAGAAAAGCTGACTTTTTTTTCTCTGTCTGTCCATGTAGGGCATGTGTTTAAGGCCTAGGATCCTTTTTGTTAGGTACTTTTTTGGCCTCTCCAGCTGTTGTAGGTGTCTGGTCAGCTGCATACCAAACGGGAGGAACTGACTATAGGTGTGGAGCAAAGCTCTCCCATGTTGGTGACAACCAGGTCAAGGATGTTGCTTCCTCTAGTTGGAGTCAGAATGAGCTGGTCCAGGGCATTGGAACTGAAAATTCCAGAAAGTGTTGGGCCTGTACATTGGTACTTGAATAGTTTTCCCAATTGATGGAGGCATAGTTGAAGTCACCCAGTATGAGAGTATTGGGTTGGACCTTGATAGATTCCAGGGTGATTAGGAAGTTGGAGTCAGAGTCTAGGGACATGTTTGGGGTTCTCTAGCAGGCTATGACTTGTATTGTCATCTTACCCAGTGTTAGTTGTACCTGAAGTATCTCGCATACACTGGCATGCACTCATCCTTATTTTGTAGTTGCAATGGGCCACCTGCTTTGCTGCAAAGCCCTGTAGGGCTGCAATACATTACAGGACAGCAACATACACCACAAAGTGCAAGTCTTTAATGAGATGCAAACATTGATTAATATACTGGAATTGTTAATCAGTCATGCAAAGATGGAAACTTCTTTAGTCTGTCTTATCCACTTCTTAGTACTAGTCAGCAGGGTTCACTATACAATGTTATGAACCTGCAAAGAGAAGCACTGTTATAAGTGCATGTACAAAATTGTGTACACGCACACATGCGCACATGTATATTTGTGATATGAATTTGCTGTTGAGCATTAATGACATTTTACACCATATGTGCACTTTTGTTTGTCTGTGC
This sequence comes from Protopterus annectens, assembly GCF_019279795.1. Lineage (NCBI taxonomy): Eukaryota > Metazoa > Chordata > Ceratodontiformes > Protopteridae > Protopterus > Protopterus annectens. Next base: position 724,007,186 of record NC_056750.1, read on the forward strand.
CTGTGTCTACATATGTGTTTTTGGGTGTCTCACTGTGCCTTCATATAAAACAGCAAAAGTAAGCACTGTCCATCCACACTCCCCAAAACATTTTCTCAGATATTCAGTGCCTCCCAATATTCAACATATTGTCTGGCTTTTACCAGGCTATCAGTCTGTGATCCTTCCCTTGACTGAACATGACTTGCTACCTGTTGATCTGGGTGCTCATACCACTGCCCAGACCACCATCTGCCATGCTCAGCATCCTGCCTGAATGTGTCATGTTGTCTGATGTGAGTATGGAGTCATCTGTGAACTGTATTAGTGAGGCCTGTTGAGCAGATGTGTGGATGGTATCAGTATATGCATGGGATGTGAAGCCTTTTATATAGGTATGACCTCAAGAGCCTTCAGTAAAGGACCATATTTATGCTTTGAAAATTAAGAAGCCTGACAATGCTTTGTATAAGCACAGTATTGCATGTAAGAATTTTAACAAATTTCTTTTTTGTGTGTTGAAAAAGTACCAGTAGATAAAAGGAGAGGGACTATAAGGATTTTATTGATAAAAAGAAACTATGTGGCAGATCAAGTTACAAGCTGTCCAAGAACCTGGTTTAAATGAAGTGATTAATATTAAGTGTTTTCTTAAGTATAGAAGGATGCAAGTAAGAAAACTTATATAATGTTTTGGTGAGGACAATGATTTTTACTTGTATTTTTTCTGTGTTTTAACAGTGTGTGCCTTTAACATTTTGAATTGTGATTCAATTATTCTATTACCGTATTATGTTTTTTTATATAAAAAGATTTGCATTTGAATGTGTTACTCTTAAAATTTGCTCACATTCATTCATTCCAGTCTTAGTACAGGAAGTGTTTTTTTTTGCTTTTATTTCTGTTTGATTTGCCACTTATTTGCCTTTCAGCTTACTTTGTGTTGTTCTAGACAGTCTTAGAACAAATAGAAATGTAATAACATATGACACATATCTGCACTGTGAAGGAAGATAGTAACTGATTGGACATGTACGCCGGAATGCAGGGAGATTTAGCAGTACATTCTATCACAGTGACCCTGCGTCCCTCAGATCAGTTATTACAAACAGCAATCAGTTTATAGCCAGTAGACAGCAATTGACAAGTAGGCATAAAGAACTGTTTTTTTTCTTTACTTACTGAATGCAGAAACTAGGAAACTAAGAAATCTAAGTGACTGGCATATACAATTTGATCGATAGGTCAATAGAAAAGACACCAGCTGACTTAGTAAATGGTATTAAAGTGCAAAGACTACTACTTTTGGGGGGATGTTGCACATACTTTCCAGCACATGCCAGGCATGCATTTGACTAGTTAAAGTGAATATACAGCAGGGCTTTTTATGTTCAACTTGCTTACATTACAAAATGACAATTTTTTCAGAGAAAATTATAGAGGTGCTTGCAGTAGATCTCCTTCAGTTTTGAGGTCAGAGATGGCTGTAGTGACCATAGGCTATTGCATAATGACAATATTCTTGTTTTTTACCTTTCACAGAGGTGAGTAAGGAAGTTTTACCATGAATCCCAAAGCTGAGAAACTTCAGAATTAATAAACTTAGATAGGTGTGCTACCATATTGAATTATTAGGTTTGCATTAATTGTGAAAGTCAATGTTTCATTTCAATTAATTTACTCTGATCTTTTTTTCCAATATGATGTTTATTATGACTCTACTAAGCTGTTTGTCCGAAGTTCATCTCTTAAATATGTTACTTTTCCTATATGTATGGAGAGTATAAGGTACAAAAAATGTCATCTTGTGCACTGTTATGCTCAGGCCCTTCCTCCAAGAATCCTATTTTTGAAATTAGTGGAAAACATATAAGGTGTCATGCCTTGTGCCCTTCTCCCCACACCTGACTTTTATTTTTATTTATTTATTTTTTATTTAACATTTGTTTGCAAGGAAAGTCCAACTTGGAATGAATCCAATTTTCAGCAGAGACCTGGGGAGTAACTCTCCAGACACGTCTTTGAATTTTAAATCACAAAGTCCTGACTGTGACCCTCAGCATGCTGCTGACATGAGCAGAGTTCTAGGCCAAGCCTAGGATGCTGCACATAGTGGCGTTTTGAAAATATACTTAGATCAATGTGATTCTATATTTTAGCCAGAACACCATAGTCTAGATGACCTTCTCAATACTTTAGGTAAAGGGTACTGAGACTTTCTATGAATACAACATACGTGTAGTGTTGATGCTATCTTATCTCAGCAACAGAAAGGTAAAAAAAAAACACAGTGAGGATATTTCTCATTACATTTTTTGCATTTGAAACAGTTCAGACCAAAAGCTAAGGCAGTTATATTTGCATTTTAAAGTACCTCACAATTGGACTGCAAAAATGAAAAAAAGTTAAGAGGCAGAAATGCTGCAAAAATGTAAGCCATTTGAATATGTGTAGTGCAATCCTGAAAGACTTTTTTGAGGCATTGAGTGTCTTTATCTTTTGTTTACTTTAGGACATACCATAGAATTCGGCAGAAGTGTGGACAGCTTGACTGACGTCCTGATGGGGGTGGCAATTATGTTTTAGACACATTTTTTAATTTTTATTGTTTTTTGAACATTAAAAAGTTTAAGAATGTTAAAATATATATAGAAAAAAAATGAGCTCTAATGTTGAGCATTACTGATTTAATGTCAGTGAAAGGCAGTCACAGACAAATCCATCAAGAGGGGAGGGGTTTGCCATCGCCTGCACCTTGTGCTATGAAGTGCTTTGAAGTCCTTTGGGGTGTGCACGGGCATAAGCTCCCCAGTGGATGTTACATTGTTTTGTTTTTTTTATTTTTTTTTTTAATATAATTTTCTTAAGAATAACTTGATTCAAATGAACATTTGTTTCCTGAAAGTGAAAGAGTTCTGACATTATAAGGTCAGCACACGTCATATCCAACTATATTTTGTGAAATCCCATATGGAGTAATGGCGAAGGATATACATGTCTCAAAGGCAAATATTTCATAAATCTCTGAAAGGTACTATTCCAAAATTAATATCTGAAGACCAGAAAAAGAACCCTATAACGCTACAATGAATTCTTTTATGGAGATAAAACTCATTTAAAACACACTTGCAGTAATACATCATGTTTAACTGGTTAAATGAAAATATAAATGGTATGAAAATTAGTAAACAGTTACTCGCTGATACAGTAAATACCCTCCTGCTTAGGCAATGAACCATGAATTGGCCTTCATGTCCTCATGTAAAGAATTGGGATTTTTGTACTTTGTTCTCCCCCCTCAGATTTCCAAATTGCTCAAAATTTCCTTAAATCTAATTGCTCACTCAAAGAAAAAGTAACATTTACAACAATCATTGAAAACTTTTGCAGAAATACAGAAGATTTTAAGTAGTTTATGACGCATGCCAGCAATTCACTAGTTCTATGCAAGTTACATGTCCCTCTTAAAAAGTGCTCCAAATTTACATTTGTCATTGAAAGGGATCTATAAAATTCAGTGTTGAAAATTTGTATATAATCAACCTAAATATTATGGACTATGAAAAAGGGAAACACAAAAGTTCTTCCAAACAGTATTTTGTAGTATCTGTGATAGTATGGAAGTTCATATGTTGATAGGTGTAAACAAGGCTAATGACCACAAGAGCCTTTTTAAGCCTAGCCGAATAATCCAACTCACTTGTGTCCCTATGTATCATGGGTGTTTATTAGGAGCGGTATGTTAGGATGTTTCTAGAGGTTATGTGTGGCAGGGGCTATGTAAGTTTGGGCATAACTGTCTGCTTCTGTCTGTCAAATACATGAGGGCCAGACCCGGGGTGAAAATCCAATCTCCCATCCATTGGTCAAGGATATGATTAAATAGGTTTCGAGAAAGACTGTGCTTCTCTTGAATGGGCAGCTTGATCCAGAGCATGGGATCCTCTGATTCACATATCTGTCTCACCAAAATATCTTACTTATGTCACAAGCATAATTTAAATCCTTGGATCTAGTGGTTCTGATTCTGTTCATTTTGTAGATGTGTAAAAGGTTCATCAGCACTGGATCTGAGGATGTCTTGTATGGCATGCATAGATTGCTTCTCAGTAACCTGTAGGAGATAAGACCCTAAGACAATCTGTATAGCTCAATGTATTTATAGCCTGGATTGTCCTGGTAAGGAACCTTTGTGGATATTTCGACTGTTTCATATATCTGATCAGGTAAATGCCTAAGGGAGCATTATACTCCATGTTGGGTCTGATAAGGGCTAGTAAAGTGGCACTATGACATCCTTGGACCTGGAGGCTATGCCCTTACTTATAAGTTGGGTGACAGAGAATTATTTTTTTTACTAGGCTGGCCACTTGGTGGTCCAAGGCTAGAATGTTGTTTATATATATTTTCAGTTCCCTGACTACTAGGGCTACTATCAGGGGTGTCTTATCAATGGAGTAATTAGATTGGGGGGCAGTTTTCTCAAAAGGCATGCATTTCTTGGCACAGAGTTTTAGTCCATGATTTTGGTACCATTCATTTCTCTGTGTTAAACCCTCTTGTAAGAAATTCATGTCATGGGGAGAAGGGGGGATCTATGACAGCTTCCAATTTGTAGTCTGTGAACTTGATCAACCAAAGGCCCTTGACATAAGCTTTTACCTCTGCAAAGTAGATGCCGAATAGGCAAGGTCCCAGCATGATGCCCTGAGGTACCCTGCCTTTGCCCGGTCTCTTAGTGGTGGTGGTATCACCAGTCATAACTCCTTGGGTCCTGTGTATGACTAGCAGTGTAGTGAGTTATGTAGGGGTTTATGCACAGTTTGATAAGTTTGTCAACTATACCGGAGTGGGGTATTATATAGAACACCTTAGCCAAGACTATGTAGGTGTTATGCACCATTTTCTCCTCATGCATTGCCATTTTAGTAGGTATGACCTTCCATTGTCAAAACCAAACTGGGGTGGGTCCAATGTGTGAAGGTTGACTTTGTCTTTAATGAGCATTTCCATGATAATTCAACTGAAGTGAGAACAAGGCAGTGATTGTGCTGTTGATGAATGCATTTCTACAGCTTTCAGCTATACTTTTCCTTGGTTATAGGAGATTCCAGTTTAGGAAATATTGATAATAAAACTTGAAAACATACTGCATATGAAGCCAGCTGTTGTTGCACACTAATTTATTTCTGATGATGGTGTTATGATTGACATTTACATTCCTTCTTTGAGTCCCCACAAAGATGTTTCTGTTATGCCTATGTTCTTTATGTAACTTTCTCATATTTTCTGCTACTTTGGACAATCTATACATATAAAAACTGAGCAGAAGGATTATCTGGTGAAGCACATCTTATTGAAATAATCCAAACTGTCTTGCTTTAAACTGCTACCCTCTCAGTGACCATCGCAGTGAACACTGCAGTAATTAACTAGCTGTAAAATAAGCGCACATACTGAATACCCCATTACAGAGAAATTAGACACATCATCCAAAGCATGTTTTCGCATAGCACCAGCACCACACCCCAAATCTAACTACCATTAGTAGCCTTTATGTATGTGATTGCACAAATGTGAAGAAAGGATAGTGTTTAGTGCTTCATAGTACCAAAAGCATACCTTTAAACTGTACAGATTTTCACAGAATGTCCAGATTTTTGCACATATTTTTTCTGTTTTTCATAAAACTATTTTTTTTTTGGCCATCATTGATGATTGCAGTCAGAAAATAATGGCAGACATTTGAGTACAATACTTCATATCATTAAAAAATGTCATTCTAATGAAAAACCTGTTATTCAATCAACTTAAGTTTGTAAGAGCAATATTTAAAAATTGTCCCGATTTATGGAACTCTGTCCTCCCATTATTTGTGGCTTTGTCCACATTTCTTCCTCTAACAGATTGAGAGGTATGACCAAAACCTTCCTCTGCTATGCAAATGCACAATCCCTAATTTGGGCAGCAACACCTCATAAATATAGTGCTCATTGATCAATCCACTTGATTATCAATCATAATTAGTAGACATTGGTTTTAATGGCTTCTCATTCAGTTAGTTATATATGATTGGTCCAATGTCAAAGTCACATGTTCTTATACAGCCTAAGGTGAATTTGTCTGATGTTATCACTTAGAACTGCACTATGAGTAAGTTGTGCTATCTCAGACAGCTTTTATAACTGCATTTTCAAGTTTATTTCATTTGCTAATGCAACATCCCCGTAAAAATATTTCTAATACATGTGCTGTAATCTTTTACTTTGTATTTTTCTGTACTGAACTAATATAACTGTGTTCAAAAGAAAGTACTAAACTTTTTTTTAAACACTTTAGTCATAAAATGCTAATGCCATTAATCTTGGGAGTAGCTGAACAGTGTTCTTATGTCATATCAAGAAGTTCCCTTCAAAAATATTTCTCCAACTCAACTGTGTTTCTTACTTTTTCAAAATTCTTATTCTGAAGGTGCAACTGCAGTACCATGTTAAGTATTTCACTGCTTTATGAGCAGTAGTTAGGTACCCACCTGTTACATTTATTTTTTTGTTTTTTCAAGCAAATGGAGGCCTGAACTTTGTGTTTTGTATATGCATGCACAAGTACTGACACACACACATGCACACACCACTGTACCAAGGTCAGCAGTGCCTCAGGAAATTCCCCATACCAGGTTTGAAGTTGGGCTAAGAAAGGAGCTAATAGCTTGCATCTGTGGCTTCCTACACCTTTACCCCCCCCCCAACACGTGGCTATGGCTTTATACAAACAGAGATGCACATGCACACAGACACACACACTCAAGCAACATTTTACCTAAACTAACAAATTACAGGGAGACTACAATTCCAAACATCTCAAATGTGAAGCTGGCAGAAATTCAACAAAAATGAAATAAATTATTTTACTGGGGGCAGGCTTTCACCACGATACCCCCCATCTAGTTACTCTAACTCGAATATCATACACTTGAGGAGAAAATGAAATTTCTTTTAGCACTTGGTGAATGCAAGCCTGACTTAAAGTTTACAATTTCATTTAGCAAGAGATATTTTACGAATGCAACTAGGTGTTTAGGAAAACTTAGAGTTGCACTGGAATATTCACTATTTTTAATTGCTTGGAAATGCCCTTTGGTTTTTTTTTTTTGTTTTTTTCTACAGCAAATATTACTAGAATTTTATTTTCATTATTTCCACAAAACTCTGACCATAGTTTTAAAATTTACTTTGACAGCCATTATTGCTTTTATCTATGTGTCCATACTAAATGCCCAGTTGTGAAACTTAAGGGTCTGAGCTTCAGGTGAATCTCCAACCCTTCCTATAATTCTCCATTTCAGATTCTTTTAGTCATGTGCATCAGCATCTTCCAAGTCCATGAATTTCTTCTGTGTGTGTGTGTGTGTGTGTGTGTGTGTGTGTGTGTGTGTGTGTGTGTGTGTGTGTGTGTGTGTGTGTGTGTGTGTGTGTGTGTGTAGTTTAATAATACGTTCTGACCCACCTGGCTTTGGGCACATGCTCTTCTGTTGAATACTTTTCAAATGCCACCAGGCAGGCCTCCAAATCATCATCTTGTTTCAGTTTCTTCAGAGGGATTCCCTGTGTATTGGAAGGCCAGTTCACGGGTCTACTTCATATGACCTAAATTTAATTTGACTGAAATTCATTTGACTGAGACCAAAACACTGAAAGTTCAAAAGACTACAAACTCATTTGACTGAAACTCATAACATTGACACATTAAAGTAAAAGGTATATGCCCTTTTCCCCACTGTACTACGATCCTGGAGTTAATATATATATTTGGGGGGGTTGGGGGGCACAGCCCCTCACATTTGGGGGTGACTTCCCCCACATAGTTTAGGTAAATATTTTTTTCTGCAGGTATAATTATCCATGTGTATGCTTTAAAATGTATAAATTATGTGGGGGGCTTTGCCCTCCACACCTCCCTAACTATATATATATATATATATATATATATATATATATATATATATATATCTATATCTATATATATATATATATATATATATATATATATATATATATATATATATATATATAATTTATACATTTTAAAGCATACACATGGATAATTATACCTGCAGAAAAAAATACTATGGGGGAAGTCACCCCCCATGTGGGGGGCTGTGTCCCCCCCCCCCCATATATATATTAACTCCCAGGATCGTAGTACAGTGCCGTGTCAATGTTATGATTTATGAAGTAGTACCTGAATATATATATATATATATATATATATATACATATACATATATACATATATATACTAACTCCAGGATAACACTACAGTGGGGGAAAAGGTTATGAGTTTCGGTCAAATGAGTTTTCAGTCTTTTGAACTTTCAGTGTTTTGATTTCAGTCAAATGAAATTTAGGTCATATGAAGTAGACCCCTGTTCATGACTGAGCAAATTTTGCAGGCCAAGCAAGTGCTGATCAGTGGCTATATTTCTTTATAGGAGGCTATTCAGCTGTTAATGGCTGCTATGTTTTTCAGGAGCTTTGTTAGAAGTCATGCATCAAGTAATCTTTCCATTTTTTTGGTCCTCTCAGACCTCATTCTTAGCAACCCAGCCCCCCAGTACACAACGTCTATCCTGGGTCTACCAGCTACTCTTCAACCCTCCCCTGGACTTACCCTGTTTTTTTTTTTTTTTGCTGGGTCAGTTGTGGATCCTGAGGGAGTTGTGGGGGCTCAGTTCATCTGAGCTTTCATTGGGTAGAGTGTTATGACCTAACCTCTTTCTGTTCACATTATTTTTACATGCAAGGGACATTCCCCACTTTGGACCAGGCATATCAGTGGGCACCCTCCCTATCCCGCTGCTCTGTCAGCTGCCCTAGCTATAATAATGAAACCCATGTCATCTGGGCTTTATCCATCTACACCACTGGAGTGACATAATGAACCTATGTTGCACATAATTTAGCAGCAATAGGTCAGTATATACATTTTTTTGTGCTTTACCAAAAGGAAAAATAGCTACATTTTCTTTATATCAACCCCTTCCACAAGGACTGTTTTTTCCAAACAAATTTGTTTATAGGCCTAAAGGTGTTAAACATTTCCTCAGGACAACTATTGCACTACACAAGGATCCATCTGAGTAATGTGAACCTCCATTTGATCACAAGAGCTGTGCTATTTTATCAGAATGGTTTTCATACCATATTTCATAGATTACACAGATTTAAGAGGTAGCATTAAGTTTGGGGGCATACTTCTATTAAGCATTCACTCTGAAGGCAGACTTCTGATAAGTGGCCAGTCTGTAATTTATATTCATGCATGGCTTACATTCCTTATTCTTTGGTTGGGAGAACTCAGAAAAAGAAAGAAGAAATATCACAGTTATGAAAGGAAACTGTGTTCTGCCATCTGCATCCATGCAATGTAGCCTAATGTAATGCAAAAAAACCTTTAACATCACTTTAGGCTTAAGCAGAAAAATTAAAAAAATATATAATTTCAAAATGCATTCAAAAACAGAAACAAGAAAAATCATCAATCTAATGATGTCTTTACACATTTCTCACTGAATGCAGATTTTTGCACTTACTGTTTTTCACAGCAAAACAGTATTTACAAAAGTGTGCATCTATCTAAAGAAGCCGTTATTTCACACAGTTATCAGTCTTTATTGCTCCCTGGTTTCAGGAAGTAACCTCCAAGTGTCACATTTTCAGAGACAGCTTTGGACTACAGTTCTTCCTCTTGGATGACTTCGCTTTCCACCCTCTCCCTCTCAACTCAGTAACCAAGGAATTGACCTATTGACCTTAGCAAGGTTGATCGAAGTGTTAGAAGTCTAATGGCAGCTGATTCACACACACTTCCATATACTTCCTATAAAAGGGCAACCCTGGTTATAATGGCACTGTTTTCAGACAATTTATGATCAATAAAACTGTTAATGAAAGTGCTGTCAATCACTTGTTCTATAACTATATAAGAGTTTTTATCGAGTCTTTGAAACAAACTAAAAAAATCAAGTACAAAGTACTCACAGTTTTCAAAATTCACATAGTTGAATACTTTAGAAAGTAATTCAAAAAAATGTTAAAACTTTGTTTTACACATTTTTGAATGAAAAAGATTTAATGTATGATGTAAAATGCATATACTTTAACAAAAACACAAGAAATTATAAAAAAATGCAAAATAATATCACTATAAAGTTGAAAAAATCAAGCACTATATCAAAACATCAGAACCCCCATAAATTTGACAACAAATCAGAATTCAAACTTAAGCTTACCCAACAATCTCCTTGCTGTATGTTACATATCTGAATTTAATTATTTTATATTAAATAAGAAAGGAAGTGGAAGCATCATCCCAAGTTTGCCTCCATTACAACTTCATTCCATCCATAATAAGTTCTAAACTTCAGTTTTTCCTCTCAGGATTCCTGTGCATATAAAACACTGTAGGAAGTCTTAACATTGTATTTTCTAGTATCTTTAAATTTCCATAAATGTTCCCCCTTCCTCATTCTGCCCCACCCGTCTAGCAATAGAATGATCACTTTCTTACAATCTTAGAATGCTTCCATCACCTCTCCTTGCCCCTATACCACAAAGAGAATATTCCCATGTTTTTGGGAACTCCTTGGTCAAAAATATTTTCCCACTCATTTATAACCTCTCTACAGCAGTTAAATGCACCAGTGCATAACCAAAAACGTATGGTCATTTCCACCTTCAGTATTACCATACGTCAAATACCTACCTTCCCCCACCAGATTTTATACCAGTTATCTGTGGAGGTCTACATCATCTATAAAGCCACCTCATATGATAATCCCAATGTTCAGGCAAAACCTGTATGGATCAGTTAATATTAGTGATAAATTCCCACTTTTCCTTATTAAGTTCAAGTTTGTGTTCAATAATGCACCTTTTTGCTTACCTTCCCAAATCTCTCTACCATATTGTTGCCTTTTCAAAATATTATACATTTTGTTACAGATTATCATCTTAGTTTGTGCTATGGATGATCCAGTGACAAGTACATAATCTACTCCTTCAAAGTCACATTACATGACTTTGTCCTCAGTTCTGTTGCATAACTGATTTTAATTGTTCAGACTGGATTCAGGCCCCTCCTGGGAGTTTAAACTGAATAAAAAATGGACCATTCCATAAATACCAAGGATATCTCTGCATTCCTTAAAAAAAAAAAAAAAAAAAAAAACGTTACCTTACTGATCCTCCTCAGTCACCAATTTTTCTGAAACTCTACCGTCCTCTGAAGCCAAGGATTATGATTATGCCACAGGTCCACTTTAATTTAAAATTTCTCACATTAGATCTGTATCTTACCCAGTGACATAAAGTCTTACATGATCAAGGGAAGATGCATACAAATGTACAACATCCTTGGGTGAGCCATCATCAGAATCAAGGTTATTCTACCAGTCAATTTGGACACTTTATTACCACATTTCTTGAAAAGCAACATGACTGACCAGTGGAGCTCTGTGTCTCTGTAATCTCCTGTTCTGATCCTTTCATATTTAGCCCAAAATACTTAGACTCTAATCTTCTAACAATAAAATGCTCACAAAAATCACTGTCAGTGACACTAATCATGACCTGCGGCATTTTACGCCAATTATATTCCAATCCTAAAACCTGTTCAAATTGTACAAAAATTTCAATAACACCAGGTAACATGATTTAATCTGCTGTAACGCAATATGGAATTATCAGCAAATATGCAAAATAACTTTTATTCACACTGTATTTCTGATAAGAACCAATACATTTTCTTAGCCAAAGTTTGTAGACCCAAAAAAGGGGAAAGTGTCCAGCTCTGCCTCTCTAGTCAGTACACTATTAATTATTACCTGGTTTCCCACATTGCTATTAACCACCTCATAAAACACTCCTCTATACCTATTTCCCTTAGGAATTTAAATAGAAAATGCCATTCAAACAAATAGTTTAAAAAAAAGAAATGGCACCTGCATGTTGCTATACTTCTTTCTGTGCATATCTAACACATTTTCTCAAAGTCCAGCACTTTGCCTACATGGTCATTCCTTTAACAAACCATTCTCGAGTAAATTTTAATAAAGCAGACAAATTATTTTGACATCTGTTAGCTAAAATGGTGGCTAGAATTTTTGCACCCACATGTATTAATGAAATAATTCTAACTACTCTTCTATCCTGATTTCTCTTTGGGAGCATGAAGAAATCTTCATGAAGAAATTTAGCAACACTCCCTCAATCAATTCATTATTATAACCATCAGCCAAGTGAAGAGCAAACACTCCTTAATGCTACTTGTAAAATGAATATTATATGTGTTCTAACTAAGATGCTTACGTTGTCAGATACACTGCAGTTTCAACTATTTTGATTAGTAATAACATGAACATTCCAAGCGGAACTCCCTACTCTCAAATTCCTTATCACAGAGTTATTTCTGAAACAGAAACTTCCTTGATCAGATTTCTACATTGCTCACTATTAGACCTGACAATGTAAACATCTTAGAACACTTGTAATATTCATCATCTGTGCTTATTCTGTAAAATGTACATCTCCAGTCACTTTACATAAAGTAGAAATAATAAAATCATTTTGTCGCTCCCTTAGTTTAGTAGATAGATATTTAACTTTTCTCTCGTAATCCCCCCGAAATCTTGAGCATTAATGAATGATTTTTTTTCTACAACAATTGTTTAAAATGTTTCTGTCTTGGCCTGCAGCACTGAAATGTTCATCTCGTTTTCCATCTTATCCCAACAGCCGGTACTCTCTTCTTTTTTTGCCTGCAATGAGCCTAGTTCCATTTCTTACTGATGTATTTGTCTCTCCTTTTGTTTTCAAAACCATTCTTTTCTCATTAAGTGTCTTATAATGGCAGACATGACGTCTCCCACCACCAATGCAAAAGGGGGCAAGAAGGTATGCCTGGCAGTTTAAATTCTAAAATCTTATTGATTATCTGAACTTCATCTAATCCTCTCCCCTGTGGCTGCCAAAGCCATGATTTCCATCTCCATCTTCCCTACAGTTCCTATAATTTATGTAGTGCCAAGGTCAAAATATCATGAGCATGGTGAAAGAGACATAGCTCTCCTACTTCAACAGATATGATTTTCCACAGACCCCTCTTCTCATTAAGAATCTATTCAAGCAACTGACTTGTTTGGTCTTGTTTTTAGAAATAGTATTTCTTTCCTCAAGAGGGAGAAAAATATCCAAGCATCCACCCATCCTTCTGAGGTCATACAACTATTTATAATCCTCAACCTCTTTATATTTCTTTCATTACAACCAAACTTATCTCTCTTCCATTTTACAGACATATTGAACTCCTTCTAGCAGGTCACTAGGACATAGAGGTGAGTACAGATGTCCAATGATTATAAACCTCCACCAAAACATCTGGGGAGTCCACGTCAAGGTCCATTGTTCTAACTTTATAATTAAACCAGCTAATACCTATCTACCATGTTTTTCTGTTTTGATGATGATGGGTGTAATAGATATGTTTTTTCAAGCCATTATAATCAGCCCCCTTTTCTGCCCTTGCTTTGCTGTACTGCACCCGACTACAAACATATCTTTGCCTCACAGATTTAAAGTGTCTGTTCTATTTAGCTTAATCACCTGGAGAATAATAGTATCCTCCCTGTGTTTACTTGACCTACTGTGCATTTTGCCTCTCTTTATTGGATGGCGAATCCTCCCCTACAGTCCATGTAATAACTCTGAGGAGTAACTAATCCACTTTTTTATGCTCTTCATTCCCCTCATGCTCAGGTCCCTACTTATACCAGTGTTAGGTTCATCAGAACTCTTAGGTCTGATTTGCATCTAGACCCAGCTCTCTGAGCTGTGGTATCACTAGGGCATAACACTGTTAGATTGTTCATCACCAGTAGACTACATGGAGTGCCCCTAAGCTCACACATCTACATCCACTTAAAACTACAGCTAATCCTCCCACACTCTCACTCTACATCCAAATCATTTAATAAGAATAAATGGTACTGCGTAACTAGACTGATCTAAAAACAAAAGCAAGCAAGAGAGAGATAGATAGATAGATATATAGACAGACAGACAGAAAGAGCAGAAAGTGTGGTAAAATGGAAAACTCCCTAAATCTCATTATTCTGATCTCTCACATATTTTAAGCACTTTTAGTTAGTCAGAAGGTAAGAAGTTAGTTGACAAAAGTGCACACTGCATTTCCTACTCAGCTAATTTATACTTAAACAAAAAGAGTTAATCCATATATACCTATATTTATCTATTGAAATATACATCAATCTATATCTATCTATGGATCTCAAATGAAAATTCATTTTCATAAGTGTAAATTTTTAACAAATTGCAAGATACACTGCAGTTTCAAGTATTGTGATTGATAATAACATGAGCAGCAAATTACAGAATCTAGGCATCCCTGAATTTTGGCTAAAGTCTGGAGCATAAAGAAAAAAAAATACACTTTAAGTTTTATTTATCATTCAGATTATTTTACCATTAATTTATTGAACTTCATTTAATGAAACTTTAACATTTACTTGCATACAAATGTACAGCTAACCTTTATACTGAATTATTAAATTTGGCATACAACTGCTTTCCAAATATCAGTCCTTAATATGTTCTGTCAGCACTGGCAAACTAAAATAATTGTGGCTTTACTGTTAAGGTACCTAAATTACTGTCTTTGCCCTTGTATTGACATACTGATTTATTGCTAAGGAAATTTAACTAACAACAGCTTCTATGAAGAACAAGTTAATATTTATTACATATTAATACATAACAGAACTGAAGGGCAGTTCAGTTTAATTATTTACTTGTTTCATAACCACTGATTTACACAATAACTTATGAATAAGTAAGGTTTTTAGTTTTCGAGCATTTTACTTTGTGGTCATTCTTTTTAAAGTTAAATGTGCAGCCTGCATTCTAATGGACCTAGTTATGTTTAAGAGTTACAGTGTCATATGAAAACTCTAACAACTAAAAGTTTTATTTAATTGTCTTTGGTATTTCTATATTTTATCCTGAAAACTAATCATATGGTGATCAGTATGGCAGTTTTCCAGGATGTTTTTTTTTTTAGACGATATACAGAGGAAGTGATAAATAGCTTAAGTATAAAAAATCAATGCTTGACTCTTAATTGATATAAGATAAGTGCTATCATACATTCTGCTGTGACCAAAATTATGTCACCAAAATTAATTCTGGTCTGCCAGACTAGTCATACCTACCCTCAGATCTATTCCTTTTCTTTTCTTTGTGTGCTATTTATCATCTTTATTGCAAAACACTTTATTTATGTTTTGTTTGCTTGCTTGCTTTTAAGGTCACTAATAGGGTGGGTGCAAGCTAGCTACATGCTTACATGAGATAAAATTAAATAATGAGCTTTGTGAATGACTTACTTTAGAGTACCTACTGTCATAGACAATTGATACTACAGCTGTCAGTGGATCCTAATACGTGCTGACCATGTCATAGAATTTTTGAGCAAATAATAAATGCTAAAGACTAGGGTCAGATTTTAAAAGCTTTATAAGGAGGAAGGCAAACCCACCACTCTCTTGCTCTCTTCATTTCACAGTGACTTTCCCATCCTGTCCCCTTGTATAATATAATCCAGGGAGTGAAGTTCACCCGGTTCAGTACCTTCAAATACTAACATAGTGACAAGAGCAGTTAGTGAAATCCTTTAATATGTTATGTTAATGAAGCTCATTATCTATTTACAAAGTTGTTTGAACTTAGCTTGGGGCTCAGCAGGCCTGCTGAGTCCAGCACAAGTTGTTCTGCTCTGCCGCTCCACCTTTAGGGCAGACCTGGTATTGCAGGTAGAGAGTCTGCCTACAGTACCAAGTTGCCATACAGGTGAAGCTGCATGGGCATTACTCAATTTACAGAATTAACTCTACCTGTATGGCAGACTGGTGAATGCAGACATGATGGCCAGCAGTCTAAATTGTGCCTAGATGCATCTTACAATACTTATTCCCACATATAGATCGAACTTCTTCTTTGCCAGAACTTCCCACTGAGTTCAGAGTGTGCAGTTCAGTCTTGTATACTAGAAAATCTTGCCAGAGTACAATGCTGAATTAATTTGGCTAAGTGAGCCTAATTCCCCTTTTGCAAGGCTCTATCACTATACTCAGCATCTTACAGACTGCTAGGAGGTGACATGTGTCTAGCATACAAAGCATCCACTGCTCCATTACTGATGAAATTTTTGCATATCAGCAAGTCAAATGGCATCAGAAATTCTCTGTCTAGGGACATAAACCTCTTCTGTAACATTTAGAGAATGGTTTGGAGGGACAAGTATATTTCACAGAGGATACTGCTGCTGTGGAACAGACTCTGCAGCCACATAAAACAAGTTCAACCATGTCAATTTTTAGGGCACAAATTCGCTGTAAGGATGGGAAACAGAAAAATTACCCCACAACTGTCCTTTGTACTACTAACAGACAGATGCAGCTCCTAAATGCTTCATCCTATGCATAGGTCATCTCAAATTATCTACAGTATAAAGCCAGTTAATCTTATTAGGGGTAAAATATCACTATCGACCATGGGATGGATAAGGTCTATCTAGAACAAAATCAAATGGGGTATTTTGAGCATAAAAATGGAAACTGGCTAGGCCCAAAATGCCGACATCAGCAGCTAAACTAGTACTTATCTATGAACTTATAAGTGTCTGACAATTCCTTTCAGTATCTGTTGAATGAGGATAGCCTAGATTTTGTACTCGGGTGCAGAGAAAGTGCTCTGTATACCATTTCACTACGGACCCATGTCCTTTTGTAATCTAGCCCTGGGTTGGATGTTTTCATACCTTTTGAATTGCTAGGCTTTTTTCCTAGCTTACCTGGCTAACATCTTTATACTACCCACTCTGTATTAATAGTTTTTTATCAAAATAGAGCATACGGTAGTCATCTTGCCTTCATAGTTAACTGAAAAAAATATTTAAATGATTCAGGATTAACTCATATTCTGAATTTTCCTCAACTGTAAAATAAATCTTTTCACTCTTTAGTAATGGCATCACTACAGGAAGGGAGAGAACAGTTGCTTCAGTAGCAGGGCTAACAAAAACACAGAAAGATTTGGCAGCCTACCTGAAAAGGGGAGCAAAAAGAAATATCTCCCATGTTTCAGACTTTTGCCATCCAAATTACCATCCATACTGTAGATAGCACTAAATACCTAACTGCAAGAGTTAGGACAAAAATAAAAAAATATAATAATAAAGGTAAGAAAGTGGCATAACCTATTACTTACTAATAATTAATTTGAGTTTGGGTTTCTCTCCCTGGGCCTCCTTTGACAAGGGGGTTTGCTCAGCATGACTTCCCCAGTAAGCAAAGCAAACCAAACCAAATCAATAAATAAATAAATAAATAATGTAAGTAAGGAAATAAACAAATAGGTAAACTGTTATGGACCAAAGGATGCAGCTGCCAAGTGATTTTGCTGGTAAGGTGGGTGACCCAACCAGCAATAGTAAAGTGGAGCACAGGTATTGCTTTGCTAGGATTCAGTGTAGACCAGAACTCAGCATTGCAATGTTATTTATTCATTCCAACATTTTATGTGGTTATTTAATTCAATGAATGGTGGGTTGGATTTTGCAACAATGAAAAAGCAAGAAGAGCTACATGGACATTAGGCTTTTTTTCAGCTTTATTTTGAAGGAGAGCCAGATCGAATACTGGTCAGGATACAAATGTCTAGTGCATTATGAACTCTGGGGCTTCAGAAGTGAATGCCCGTGCTGCATCTGCAGTCATGCCAAATGCACTGAAGAGCTTAGTTGATTGGTAAAATGTAACTGTAGCAAGTCACTTGTTATATTGGTATCAAGCAACTTGCTACAGCTGCAGACTAATATATATATATTTTAGTTTTCCTTTCATTTTTTTTCTAGGACCTGCACTTTGAGTTGAAGGGAACAGTAGTTCACGGGAACTGTTCAGGACACCAGATGACCTAACTATGGTTCTAGGACAATGTTCCACAATCAGGGACAATTTCCTAAATAATATCCTTTTACTTCAAAAATTAAACACGGTGAAAAGCATTGCATCAGCACATCTTTCTTCAACAACAGTAAACAGGGAACACTAATATCTGTCATTATTGAATGACTGTAATTCACTATAATTTAGCAGACCAGTACATATTACAGTAGTGCAGAGTGAATATGTCAGGGTCTTTCACAAAATCAGGGATGGTTGAGATTTAGAACCCTCAGTGTTTTGCCTGACAGTACAAAAAATGTTGGGAAAGCTGTTTAGGTGTTGGGGATAAACGAGGCAAGCGAGTCATGCATTGCATGTCGTAGTTGTTACCTCCACTGGGTGTGCTGCTGTAAGTTACTCCTACTTGTGGTGCATCATGTTATTAACAAACGTACATCACCAGCTTCTGGCCTGTTCTCCAAGGTTCGCATCCTCAGCCTCGACTTGCTGCTACTGTTGAGCTGTAAATACTTCAGAATGCTGCTCATGGGAGGGACATCTTATACTCCTTATACTCAGACTTTGACACTAGCCTCAAGAATGCACTACCACATGTTCTCAGGTCTCTTGAAAACCAGCAGGTACTCAAAACACATCTAATTGAAGATGTCTCAACATCCTGGCTACATGTCCAGGATAAGTACATCTCTGCTTTCTTCTTCTTCTGTACCTCTGTTCCCCTCTACTCTGTTGCCACCAACCTCATCTTCTATCTATGCTTTTCTTAATGTTCTTTTACCACTCATTTCATTTATCTCTCAAAATTAAATAAAACATTTTGCTATCCACCCTTTGCAAATAACTCAGTACTCTATACTGAGACGTCTATCCTACTGCATGGTTATTATCTAACTTAATCTGTGCACAGTATAATTACTAAAGGAAGCCTTAATAATGTTATGTATAGCTACCATCTTATCTATTTTGACATAATAACCTTTAGTTTAATTGTATTCTGCCTGGCATTGTTGAAATTATATAACTCAAATGATTTTCATTGTACTGCATTTACTGCAGCTTTTGTCCCTGGGACTCTGCTGAAAGAGAGCCTTTTTGCTCAGCCATACCTTCCTGGCCAACAAATGTATAATATAAAATGAAAAACTAAAATGATAAATTGAGGGCTTGTCAGATGGCCAACAAACTGGCTGGCTTTTTAGCAGATAATGCTCCTTCTCTTTTACCTCAGTCTCTCTTTTTTTTTCTCTCCAGGGTGGTACTTGATCTATACATCAGGTCAGGGACAGAATATAATTTTTTCTCATGATTAAAAAAAGAGAGCTGGAGCTTTGATTTTTGGTCACAAATGCTACTTTGTCTGTCTCTGTAGCAGAAATTAACTGTGCATGCATACTGTCTCCATGGGAGCTGTGATCTATTCATGTTTATTAATAGTAAGGAAGTAGCTATGTTTTCTTCTCTTTCAGTCATGGAAATTGGTTTAGAATGCCTGATTAAAGCACACTGTTTGCCTATTCAAGTTGTTTTCTCCAGCACATTGACACAAGCTGGCTGCCATATATTAGCCCTACCCTTTTTTACTCATCTGTAGGGATTGTGTGCATGCATTTATGTATGTGTGTAGGTAGGTATGTATGTATGTGTCTACGTAGGTAGGTATGTATGTGCCTAGGTAGATATGTATGTGTCTAGATAAGTATGTATGTGTCTAGGTAGGTAGGTATGTATCTGTCTATGTAGGTATGTATGTGTCTAGGTAGATATGTATCTGTCTAGATAAGTATGTATGTGTCCAGGTAGGTATATATGTGTCTAGGTAGATATGCATCTGTCTAGATAAGTATGTATGTGTCTAGGTAGGTAGGCATGTATGTGTCTATGTAGGTAGGTATGTATGTGTCTAGATAAGTATGTATGTGTCTAGGTAGGTAGGTATGTATGTGTCTAGGTAGGTATATATGTGTCTAGGTAGGTAGGTATGTATGTGTCTAGGTAGGTAGGTATGTATGTGTCTAGGTAGGTAGGTATGTATTTATTTACTTATTCTGTTCAAGGCACTGTCTGCCAATCTGCTTGCTTTTGAACATACTTAGCAATACTTACTTGACATACCTGTGAGATTATTATTACAATTATTATTTTCTTTATATATTTATTTATTTTTGAGAGGTTAGATTGTTTGTGGATACAGTGAGCATTAGGTTACTTGAGTGTTTAAAATAATACTTAGCAGTTTTGTCTGGATAACCTTGTCAAGGGATAGAGAAACAGACTTCTGACATCCTAGCAACATGACTCTTAGATTATCATTGCGATTGGAACTTGATGCTTGGTCTCACTTAAAACAGCTGTTACCACATGGAGTGCTTATCTTTTTATCATCCTTCTGCACACAGATTCATTTCATCATAATCCTTCCTCACAAGTATTTCTCTTTATATCCTCTTGTGACTTAGCACATTTGTTTATGCTTTCTGGTTAGTCTCAGTGTTTTTTTTATAATGGGTACATTTCTACCCGGTGTTTTCATTAATTATCGCCCTGGTGGGAGAGTTCAGGTTTGAATCCATGATTAATTTCTTTCTTGGGGATGTTGCTGTCAGGATTAATGGCTGCCCCTTGTCTTAGGAGTAGCATTAGAACATTTGTATGTGTTGTTTCTACTTTTGTTTTTGTTACTCTTTTTTTCTGTAGATAGGAAAATAGACTTGCTCTACAATTGATGTAAGTAAGCATTTGTTAATCACTGCCATTTTTATCATGACACAAAATATTTAAGAAATGGCTGTGGTGGGATGACTTTTATGTTTCTGGGTAAGTTAATAAGATTCTTTTTATGCAGCGTTCCACAGTTTGATGATTCTGCGCTATTGCTTGAGGATTACTGACATCTTCTTGGATCCTTCTTGAATCCTTGGATTCTTGGATCATGGATCCTTTTCAGACTATTAACTCTATGCCTTTTTATGGATGAATGCTCATTAAATATTAATCAGTTTAAGACACCTGGCAGGAGATATACACTGCTGTTTTGACTCATGTGATTTCAGTTTAGTTTGGGTTTTTTACTAGAGACCTATGCCGCGGTGGTGCAGCGGTAGCATTGTTGCCTCACAGCAAGAGGTTCTGCCGTTCGATTCTTGGCTGGAGTGCCTTCTGTTGGAGTCTGCATGTCCTCCCCACGGTTGGGTGGGCCTTTAAAAGACATGCGTAAATGGGCGTACCTTCATGGAAGGTTGAACCTCGACGTTCGTAAAAATCTACTGCTAATCATTAGCGGACCGGAGTTCCGCTGTGGTGACCCCTAACTGGGAAAAGACAAAAGACAAACAACTAAAGACCTATATCTTGATTAGAGCAAGAGGTATTAATAAGGAATTGATTTTAATGATTCTGGCAAAAGGAGGTGTCTGGCTACTTTAGTAACATGGATTTGTACATTGAGGGTTTAGAGAAGTGATTAGCTAAAGATAACATGGCAGACGTTATTAAGATACTTTATGCGCAAGTGAGCTATCATCATTTCTATTTTTACACCTACTGGAATTGCTTTTAAAATTATTAGGCATAACCCCATGCTAGATCTACTGAACTGAGAAGAAGGTAAAACTAAAATAGCAAGCTAATTGTCTTCAACATCCTGTGGGCACTCACTTTAAGCTTAAATCATGATTTTTACTCCTGGCCAAGTTCTTTAATGGCTTGCATGATTGAATAGACATTATTAATATCTATATCTTAATTTAAATTTTTAAACATCCATGGGATAGCTGTATAAGGCTGAATCCTCTCTATTTACTACTGCATTATTAAGAAAGTTAAATTATAACAATGAGAAACTTTTAATGCTATTTGTGTCCCAGGAATACGCACCAACATTTAGGCATGGTTATTGCTCCTGGCTAGGTTCTTTATTGTTTTGTTTGAACAAATGTTAGTAATAGTGACAGTACCCTTAAGGGTTAAACTGTTATATACCTTTTCTCAGCATCAAAGATGCCCAGTATTTCTACTTTATTTTGTTGACCCACCACTGTACTGGCTTACAGCTAACAATCTTTTTTTTTTCCATTAGGAGGTTTAATGTTGCCCACCCTATTTTGATCCAATCATATACCACTCTATCATAAGCTGAATTCTTCCAATTCTACTTAACCTTCCTTTGGACACTGATCCTGTTTGAGTAAAATGTTTTGAATCAGATAATTATATAAGTAATATTCACTGGTCTGAGGTTCCATGGGAATCTCTCAAGGGGTATCTGTGTACGGACATATGATGGCTCAGAAAAAAAATATCACCATAATTGGGATGATCAAATACCTTATTTGCAGGTTTGAATGCAGTTTTCTTAAAACAGAGTGTAAACATATGCAGAGATATGACTGGCATTTTCAAATCATCTCCAGCATATACTGCAGAGGCAGAGGAAAATGGGTGATATTTTCAGAGCCACAATTCTGGCGCTTAAAATTTCTGTCATCTAAAGTGTTCCATAAATTGGTCCATGTTTTCAGGTAAATATAAAGACAAAACATTTTTATCATTGAAAGCCAAGTTAAGATAAACAAATAATAAGCTGGAATCATCTGTAGAAGCATTTTGATTGTAAATATAAGCATACCGGACAAATATGGAAGACGTAATGCTTTGACCTAAGATTGAATGTACAAACTTAGTTTAGCCACAATTAATTCTGAAGCTACAGAAAGGCTGTATAAGCCCATCTAAGATATTGAACACTATATGGTAAAAATGAAAGCTGGCAAAGCATTAAGAGCAGTTAGAATCCTATCTTTAATGTATGTGTATATATATATATATATATATATATATATATATATATATATATACACACACAGACACACACATATTATATATATATATATATATATATATATATATATATGTGTGTGTGTGTGTGTGCGCACACACATATCTATATATATATATATATATATCTATATATATATATATATATATATATATATATATGAGAGATTTTAGCAGATTTTAAGGAAATGTTATCTTGTGATTTGAATATGAATGTTAATTTGAATTCATGCAAAAAAGAGGACTACAATAGTTTTACTTATCACTGGGCCTGGATTTTGATGACTTCTTGTTAGCAATTTGCCTGAATAATAACTGCCTATAACATTTATGAGCATCTAAACATTCAGCTTAAAGAATTATTTAAGAAAACCTATTGGCATTGAGACATTCTTTAGTGTAGCTTTCTTCAAAGTAGATGAATTTGAAACAGCATTTGCAGAGTTCCCTCATGAATGAAGCATACTGTGAAACATGATTTTCTAATAGTATTTTGATATGATAATTTTTGACAGACTTGATTTTATTTGCTTCCTGTACTAGAACATTTTGTTTTGCTGTCTTATCTTATTACCAAATGAATAAGCATTATCTAGGTTAGCAAACACTAATGCTGATTGATTACTTTATTTCAGTTTACATTTAGAGGACAAGCATAGCTGATAATGTCGTCTTTAACCTCATTTACTTTCTCAAGAAATAGAAACCCTTACCCAACATATTAGAAAAAAGGGTTCCTGGGTTAATTTTGAGGAGTGTACAAACTAAAATGAGTGAATTGCTGGATTACATCATAACAACAGTAACAAGCCCAATGTAAGTCATATCCATTCCTTGCAGAATTTTTCAAGTATTTTCATGGCTGTCTGATTGTACATTCAGAAAAGATAAGAAGGAATACTTAATAACTGATTTCTCACTTTAATCTGGATTATGGCTATTGCTAGAGTCAGACAAGAGTGCCCCATTTCTACAATGCTTTGCAGCAAAGTGTATTATTTCAGCAGATTCTGCTGTGCACATATACTTAAGGGTAATGGAGCATATATTCAGCTAGAAAACATTAAGAATTTACTTGGAACAAAATATTTTTATATGTGAATGTTACTTTTCCTAAATATGCTTTACCTGGCTGACTCTCTGGAGATGAACCAATGAATTCACAGCTGTATCCCTAGAAAAGATTGTGATTGCTCTGTTGCCAAATGCCTCGCTGGTCTTGTTTGGCTGATTATTGCTCACTAATAGACCTGGGCAATAGATGAGTTGGGCCTACGTTATCTAGGTGTGAGTGTCAGGGCACTAAGGTCAGGAGTCTGGGTTGGTGGTCATCTGCAGAGTTTCATCTTCTCTGCAACCAGGAAAAAAGTTTTCTCTCTAATATTTTGATCTACTGATTCCTTAAAAGAAGTAAATAAATCAGGGGTACCCATACTAGAAAACGTACACCTGATAAATTAAACTCTATCTCTCTCTGGCTTAAACAGTGGCAACTGGGACTGAATAATTTTGAATCCTCTTGTTAACTGCACAGCTCCCTACTGTGCTTATCACTAGATAGGTTCAGTCATTTAGGACTGGGGAAAATATCTCGGAGCTCAGTGTATTTTTGAAGAGGGGTACATTATAATTTTCTTAATAAAACAGAGAAATATGAAGTTCTACTCGTACCATTTTTCGCACAAATTTTTGGATATGGCCCAATAATACTGTTACATTCAGGTTTCTTTTGCAGTCCATAACTGAGCCCTCTCCTCAGACTTTCTGTTGTCATTGCTAGTTAAAGTTCATTATGAACCACTGGAGTTTAAGCAGATGGGCTTCAAGCTACTTTGAAAAAAAAATGTAGTATCCCAATGGAACATGTGACTGCTGGTTAATAGTGAGAAAGAAACTTCTGAAATGGTGTCAGTATATGACCCAGAAATTTAAATTTGACCACTTATGTATTTTTTAAGACTCTAGCCAACTTGCTCATATTTTACTAGTATTTTTTTCTAACTCTTGCTGATGTGGAATTAGGGATATGTGGGACTAGTCAAATAGTTTATTGAAATTCCTGTAGAATTAGAATATTCTTAAATGTGGAACAATTTTTTTTCCAAAAGATATTTGACAATTCTTTTCAGCTATCAAAGGCAATGGTGTTTTGTCAGGCTTTCATTCCTGCATTGGAGCAAATTTGAAGACCACAAGGTTTTCAAGTTCTTTTAATAAGACTAACTATAAATGTCTCATGGTTAATAAGATGATGCCTTTCTATATCACTGCTGCAGTATTCTTCATCATAGGGATATCCTACCAAGCATAGCCCAACATCCTGCCACTATACAAAAACCTTTAGACCTTGTTGGCGCCATACGTCACACACATGCTCCCAACACAGTGCATAAGGCATAAAGGTGATGCATGGATGCACTTACCCTGAACTTCTTTGCCACCAGTCCGAACACCATCATAGTTTGTTGGTCTGAAACTCCTTTGCTGTGCTGATACTTACCCATCAGATAAGTACCCCATTGGTATGTTTTTTTCTTTCTTAATGTTGGTCTTGTTCTCTTTTGGTTTCTTGGGAGTTCATGTCATCCAAGGAGGGAAAATGTCAGTGTGGGAGGTAAATTCCCCATAAGAAAAGGCATGAACCATGTTTCATTTGTTTGGGTGCTTCCAATGACCATAGTGTTTGTAAAGTATTTGTGCGAAATACTCTTAGAAGTCAGTTGTCTACCCTGGCCATCTATCTTGAAAACCAGTGGCTTGAACAGTTGGCCCAGTGTTGGATGGCAGAATCAGTTAACCTTGATGTTCGACTGTTAAGCAAGATGAAGGTCAAGAAATCTTGTTCGGATTCTTTGGCTGTTCAGTGTCAGACCTCTCAACCAGTTGGGGACAAACTTCAACAGAATCAGGGACAAGTCAAGAAAAAAATTAGGGGCAATCAGGGGCACTTTTAAAATGTTAGTGCTATTAACCTGAAACATTGACAGAATCAGAACATATGAATTAATACACATTTTCTGAAGTAAAATAAGTTTATAACTCTTAATTATTGCCATTATTCATTAAGTACAATTCTCCACCTTTCCTCCAAAAGTCACTAGTTTTAGGAGAGATTAAGAGGGACAGAGTTAAAATTTGAGTCAAAATCAGGGACAGTTGAGCGGTATGTTCAGCATCCACTGGATGTCTCTTTAGAAGCCAGTGCTTGCTCTGTAGGTCATCCAGTGTTGACTTCAGATTCTTCTGCAGTGACTCCATTGGAGACCAGCATGGATCCTTCCTTTTACATGTCCTCTGAGGCTTTGTAGGCATCTGTTCTGGACACTGAAAGGGAACCTCAGCTGGTTGTCTAGGAGGGCCTAAGAGGGATTCTGCAGATTCTGGTCTAGGAAGAGGTTACATGCAGTCTTACTGAATCTTGTCAAGGATCTGAACCTCTGTTGTTTTTGGCTCACATCCCTACCAAGTAATAGCAGAAGACTAAACATTCTGCTGTACATCCTAAGGACCTTCAAAGGGAATAGCAGGAGTTTTCTCTGGGCTTACTTAATGGCCCTGAAGCTTCCCTGAGGAGTTTCAGTCCCTACTCCACCTTGGAATTCAACTCCTTCTAAAAGGTCTAAGGAACTTGATTCCTTGGATGAGGATTTGGAGTCTGATGAGAGGTTGTTTTCTTATTTTTCTTAGATTCCTTCTCCCTTGGCTTATGGCTCTGATGAAGAGGAATCAGTTGGCCCTGATTCTCCTTTCTTTTGGGGACACAATAGCCAAAATTATGAAATACTTTAAGTGGGATGCTTTACAATTGTCTGATGTCCAAAAGAGGTATTAAGAGTGGTTTCAGGTGGATATGTCTAAACCTTCTGCAGTACCTGTTGTGTTGGCTGCTTTGTTTGGCAACCTTTATAGCTGCGTCTAAGACTCTGGATTCTTAGGACCCTGCTACTAAAAAACATGAAAGGTTCTATAAGGTGCCTGAGAACTGCCAATTCTTGTTTAACTGTCCTCCTGACCCTGATGTGGTTTCAGTTTCCTCTGATAAGCCTGCTAAGCTTTAGTCCTCTCTTCGGATAAGGATAGTACAGCCATGGAGAGGATTGGAAAGAAGGTCTATACTGCTGCCATCTTGGCCTTTAGGACCCTTAGTTACTAGACTCACATGACCAGATATGCTCTGGCCTTGATTGCCCAGGCTTGTCAGGTTATTTATGACCTCCCTGATTCTGTAAGAAATTGCTCTGCTCTCTCTGTTTTGAGTTATACTTTTAGGTGGCTCACCACTCTATCCAGTGTAACTATGATGCTGCTGCTGCTGATGCCACTTCCACAGTTGCTGCCTTTGGGTCTGTCATGAGGCATTATTCTTGGTTTCATCTCCAGTCATTACCTGAGGACATCAAGGCCAAGTTGCTGAATGCTCCTTTGGGTAATAACCATATCAGTAGTAGTAGCAGAAGTCCCAAAGAGATTTTTAAGTTTCTTTAAGAAAAAGATAAAGTTCTGCAGCACCTTAAACATATTTTTTGTATCCCCCATCCCTAAGTTGGAGAGGAGCTATCCTACTAGGTCTGCTATTGCTCACAGGCAGCCCTGTCAGGCCACTTAAGGCAAGAAGGATGGTAGGCAAACTCCTCTGCTAAATCTTTTCAGGCTCTTGTGGCCCAGAGGCCTCCTTTATCTGACAAGCTTGCCTCACTTTGACATTTTGCCTCCCTCGACCCTCGGCCAAGTTCCCTTTTATCTTTGGCTCCATCTGTCTTCTAAACTGGCAACTCGTCACTTCAGATTCTTGGGTTCTGTCCATCATCTGTCAAGGTTAGTTTATAGTGTGGGAGTCTTTCCATTCTTTATCAGGAATTACTCATCCTCCTTGAGTGCAACCTATTAATTTCTGAGAGAGTCTTTGTTCCCTGGTGGGTCAGGGAACTATTCAGCCTGTCTCTCCTTCATACTAGGAAAGGGATTCTACTCCAGAATGTTCATGATTCCTTGAAAAAAAGGCATTTGGAGGCCCATTCTGGATCTCTCCTTGCTCAACACTTTTCTCAAGGATCCTACATTTGGATGCTTTCTCTTTGAGCCCTGTTTCCTCTGTTTCAGCCCCAGGCTTTTCTGGTGTCCTTCAATCTGAATGATGCTTATCTTTATTTTCCTATTCACCCTCATTTCAGGAAGTTTTTACATTTCTCTGTTTATTCCTTTCATTTTCAATTCTCTGCCTTGCCTTTTGTCCTTTCTACTGCCCCAAGGGTATTCACAAAATGCCTAGCTTATGTGATGGTCTTTTCCAGGCTTGAAGGCATTTTGATATGTCCTTATTTAAACTTTAAACTACCTGTTGACTCGGGCATCTTCTCCCAGTTGCCCAAATCAACAGGCTCTAGAGTTCATCATAACTCTCCTTCAAAGTCTGGATATCACTATCAACTTTTAAAAATCTGTCCTAACTCTGTCTCAGGATCATGTGTAGCTAGACTGCAAGATTCAGACACTGGCAATGTTGGCCTCTTTTCTAGTTCCAAAGGTTTTGTCCCTGACAGATTACTTTAATCTCTTCCTCTGCCTACCATTTGAGCTAGAGAGTTTCTTTCAGCCATAGGATTCATGGCTTTTTCTTTTCCAGTGCTGCCTCTTGCAGGCTGCATATGCAGACGATTCAGTGGTACCACAAGTCAATTTGGCTTCATCATTATCAGCAACTGGAATTCAGAGTCCATCTCCTTCCTTGTCTAAAGGGGGAATTCAAGTAATGGATTCAACAACTTGCCTTCAACCCAGGCCTGCCCTTTCAGCCTCTGGTTCCTACTCAAGAACTATTCAGCGACCCTTCACACATGGGGTTGGGGCTTCCTTTGGACAAATGAAAGTTCAGGGTCTCTGACTACCCCATCAGACATCAGGTCATATCAACTTCAAAGAGATGAGAGCTCTGATTCTGGCCCTTCAGGCTTTACACCCCATGCTCTCTTCAGGCCTCTTGAAGCGTTACACAGACAACACCACAGTGATGTAGTATGTGAACAAGTAGGGGACCCAAAGTCTTACCTTTTTTTGCAGGGTGGCTCTTCAGGCCTAGCATCTGTTTATCAGTTATCAGCTAACTCTTCAGGGAATGTATAATCCTGCAGAGTGCAACCTAGTAGCATATGCTCTGAGGAGGTACAAGACACAGGCTCATAAATGGATGTTTCACAGAGGTGTGTTTCTGAACATAGTCCATCGGTGGGGTATTTCTCAGGTTGACCTTTTTTGCCTCTCCTCTGAGCAGGTAGCTCCATCTTTTCTGTTCCAGAGTGCTATGCGATCTGGTATGAAAGGCAGATTTTCTTTTTTTTCCTTTGAAGGGGATATTTCTCTGTGCTTTCCCTCCTCTTTCTCTACTTTAAAGAGTTCTGCAGAAGATGGTTGCTAGTGAGACTCCCTTTTTGGCCAAGACAATTCTGGTTTCCCACTCAATGCATTTGGTGAGGGGCAATCACCACCAGTAATGTTACCAGTTGGGCCTCCTGACACCGGACAAAGGGTCACTTAACCATCCTCACTTGTCCTCTCTTCAGATGACACTGTGCGTGATAGAGTTTTGATCTCTTTTGGGCCCCTCTTTTGTGAGAATATGCACTAGTGTTTACAGGATGCAAGGAATCCTACAAATAGAAAATCTTATATGTCGAAATAGAAAAGACTGTCTTGTCATTGTTCTTACTTCTCTCTCTTTGTACTAATCCTTCTTTTAAGCCCCAGATTGTTTATAAATTGTCCTTAAATCAGGCAGTACTATTCCCTTCCTTTTGTCCTCCTATGCAGTTTTCTGTTGATAGGGTCCTGCATACCTTGGATTTGCAGACAGCTCAGGTATTAGTTGGATAAAACAAAGACCATTTGTAAGATTGCAAACTTTCTCTTTCTTTTCATCCCATGACATTTGTTTAGCCATTTTCAAGCAAACCATCTCCTCCTAGATATCCAAGGCCATTTCCTTTTTTTGTTCTTTTCATGCAAGTGGCTGTCAACTTCAGTTATAGCTGATTACACTAGGGCTGTTGCCTCTTCTGATGCCTTTCGTAAGGGCTTGAACACAAATTTCATCCTTGAAGCTGCTACGTGGTCTTCACTGCATACCTTTACAAAGCTCTATAAACTTGATATTGCTTTTAGGGCCACAGCAGGCTTTGTTAGGGCCATCCTGCATGGGTTTGTTGAGGACTCTTCCCAGCCTTCCACCTCACACTCCTTTCTGGAGCTTTTGTACTCTCCCTAAGGTGAAGAATACTGCAACAGTGATGTAGACGGGCATAGCACTGCTGTGTAAAATCATACCTTATCAGTAGATGTCCTTATCTTTACAGTTGCAATATTCATTTCCTCCCTCTATCCCCCTTTTTCATTTAGGTTTTGATTTGGTTACTCTCCTGACCAAGACTTCCCCTTTTTCCATCTACATTTTTCCCCTCTGCGCATGGCCTCCTTTTATCCTATGAAGACTGTTCTCTCCTGGGGCAATTCAGTTCTGGGTAACTGCATCCTTAAGTCACCTTTATGCCCTACATTCTTTGCAGGGAGCATACATGTGACGTATTGCCCATACAAGATCTAAGGTCTTTGGTATATTGACCAGACACTGGGCTATCCTCAGCAGGAGATCCCTAAGGTGAAGAATACTGCAACAGTGAAGAAAAGGACATCACTGTTATGGTAAGATTTTACACAATTGTACTTTCTTAACCAGAGCTAAATAGCTTCCTTTAATGATGATGGTTCCCTTAATTGATATGCTACAATAAAGAGTCTGTGGACCTTAAAGTTATAGGCAAATGCAGTACTAATGTGAACTTGACCTGGACCAGATCATTAAGACCATAATGGTCTGGTTCTTCATTATATTAAAGATCATCTTGCATTAAAAAGTAAAACATTATTTAATTGGTTCTCATAACTGCTCCTAATTAAACATTACATCAGTTTCAATATGGCTAAACTGGGCTAAGATAAGTTATGTAGAACAGTCAAACAATGCTCTTAAATCACTGTAAGTAACCACAATTACTCCTAAATTTATGGAAATATTTCCTTATTGCTGAGTAACCTGGACAAAGATATGCATTATCTGTACATGCAAGAATCCGAGAAAGACATAATAGTTAAATATCAGAGTTTCAGGACAGAAAAAAATCACTAATGAGTAGCAGATAGACCTATAAATGTATTCACTGCATACTGCATCGGATTAAAGTTTATTAGTTCAAATATATACTGAATGCAGGAATGGTTAAGGAGAGGTGAATTTAAACCAAAAGAAGAAAGGTTAATATTGGTGGCCCATGATAGTGGACTATGTACATGTTGGTTTGCAAAGTCCTTTGAATATATGAGAGAAACAGACAAATGTAGATTTTGTAAAATACAATTGGAAACAGTTGCACGTCTTGTTGCTGGCTATGATATATTAATTGCAGAAGGACTGTATACTGAAAAACATAATGATGCAACACTACTGTTGCATTGGTGATTGTGCAACCATTATAACATTGAAGTGGTTGAAAACCATTGGAAACACGAGCCACAAGGCATTACAGAAAATTATGAGGTTTATATCACATTTTTTATTCACTACTATTATGATTTTAATAATATTCTAATAATAGTAGATACTAATATTTCTATCCACCACTGAACTTTCTGTATGTGCATAACTATGCATAAATATGGAGAGATAACACCGGTAAATAATACTATATTATCAGGAAGAGATAATAGTGATGAGATAATAGACCGATTACTAATTGAGGAAAGTTGCAGGAAGCTTCGGGGGCAGAGGCTGAGTCAGACTAATTATAGCGAAGGAAAGGATGGATGGAGAGGATAAAGAGAATAAGGAAGAGAGGATAGAGGCGTTAGATGTGAGAGTTCAAAAAAAGATGCAAGAAAACCAGGTTTAGTAGGCCATGAAAAGAACACATAAGGAGCATTGATCATTGAAATTGCTACACCCAGCGACTACAGTGTCTTGGATTTGCAGGCACAAATGAGGACAGTGTGGAAGAAGGATACCCAGACAGTCCTAATAGTAGTAGGAGCAATGGGGTTTTCAAAAAAAAAATTTACAATTGTACTTAGATATGCTACCAATACATGTAACTCTGTATGAACTGCAGAAAGAATCATAACTGGGCACATTGCTGGTGCTACGAAGAGCAGTTCTGACTAACATCAAGGATGGAAACAATACTAATTTCATGAATTTTAATCTTACTGTGACTTAATAAATGGTATAAAAAACCCCAAAAGACATGGAAAAATTAAAGAGACGTGAATATATAACATAACAAACAGCTATGAAATAGTTTCATGAATGGCCAAGGGTTTACTTTTAAAAGATCTAAAAGAATCAGGGATATTCTTGGGAAACTCCCTCCTCTCACCAGCCACTGGCCCCGCAAGCACATTCAAATGCCACCCTCCTGACCGTACGATTCCCAGCCTTGAGCAACTCTGATTCATTGTCATGCCCTTCTCTGGCTACTCCTAAAAGAGCCAGGTCAAAGGCAACTACAGAAATGAAGCTGTGGTATAAAGAGCACAATATAAATATTGATAGGCTTTTTTTGTGGGTAAAACTGTTAACCCACAAAAAAGATGCACACAATCCCGTTGACAAGCACATTTGGTTTTATTTCCACATTCTTGATTCAATTTATACTCTCCAATTTAGGGGCAATGAAATCTGATGCTGCAAAAGAAAGAATTCTCATGGGAGGTCAAACTTAATGCTTACAGAACCCCTGGACTAAGTTCAAGCAGCTCCATCCATACTGTTTTAACTTTCAAAAAATTAAACCTCCACAACTACTACAGGAGAGCCACTTACTCTGAACACTCAAAAATAATGCACTAGAAGTTGTACTTGTTTATTTATTTATTTGTTTTGTTTTATTTGTATTGTTACATTTGATTAAAGAAAGAATTAATATAACCCATAAACCCACCTAGGGCTAATACAAAAACACGTAATCATAGACTGGTGGATCCCCACCCGACAAAGTGGCAAAGGATGAAATGTGATGAGCCTGGACTGGTTAAAACAAAAAATATCAACTCTAATAAACACCACTATTAATTAATTAAGTAATTTAGTTAGTTATTTTGTGTTTGATGAAATATTCCATCAGGACAAACTAGTTCACAAAATTAGTTTTCCAGTATATGGCCCTGTAAAGTCTGAAATTTTTATCTGTGTAATTACCATGATCATACTTAGACTCCATACAGAAAATGTTTTATTTTTATCCATCTGACCCCCCCCCCCCCAACAAGGAAGATTACAAAACGATCTGACCATTAATACTAATAGTGTAAAT
Source organism: Protopterus annectens (assembly GCF_019279795.1). Lineage (NCBI taxonomy): Eukaryota > Metazoa > Chordata > Ceratodontiformes > Protopteridae > Protopterus > Protopterus annectens. The sequence goes on from NC_056750.1 coordinate 724,040,396, forward strand.
TTCCATGTAAAAGCAGGAATTCTAAGCAGGCATACTTTTTTATCATTGTCTTTTAGTCATTCTTGTCCATCCCATATGTACTATACTATATGTCACTTTCACCCACCGATTCCCCATAAAAGTGGGAGACACGCTCTATGTTATACACACTCGGGCAAGACAGATACCTTATTAATATTCCAGAGCATTTTCTGGGAAAAAAAAGAAAAACTTAAAAAGGACAAGATAAGCAAAAGTAAATATTTTGTGAACAATAAAAACTATTAAATCTGGTCAAAAAGTAATGTTGTCAGTAAGTTTTCTTTACAGTGATAAAAGTCAGTGCATTCATAGTTTTTCCATAAATGTTGCAATATATTTATAGTGCTCACAAATCCAAAATTATATGTTTTGCTAAAGTTTCACAAATATTCTGCCATATCTTGGAAACCAAATAACCTAGACATACAGCACTAGAATGTTTTTGTCAAGAAGATATAATATTTCACTTAGAAGCCGCGGTGATACAGCGGTAGCGTTGTTGCCTCACAACAAGAGGTTTTCCTGTTCGATTCACGGCTGGAGTGCCTTCTGTGTGGAGTCTGCATGTCCTCCCCACGGTCGAGTGGCCTCCAGAAGACATGTGTGAATGGGCATGCCTTTGCTGAAGGTTGGGAATCGGGCTGGCAACTCGGCACCATAAAAAATCTACTGCCAATCATTAAGCAGACCGGAGTTCCGCTGTGGCGACCCCTAACCGGGAAAAGTTGAAAAGACAAACAACAACATAATATTTCACTTGCCAACAAGAAATTCCTCTATGAGTGCATGTTTATTGAGATTTTTTGCAGAAATGTGGAAACATGCTTAATTGGATAATTAGCAATATAAATAACACTGAATATTTCTCAAGATGAAATTTGAAGGAAACCATTTTCTTCAACATTTAAGGTTTCAAGTGATGTCATGCAACAGTTTGTAAGTGACTTGTTTTTTGAAGTATTAAGTACATATGGTAATATTGTTTATTTTCACAATTACTAATAAACAACTAGTAATAAGTCAGGTATACTGTGATATAAATTGACACCGACAATGATTTTTTTCTGTCTCTCACCATTGCATATCACACCATATCCCTCAATAATAGGACTCTCAGTTATGAAAATATGAACATAAATATGAGTAATAAGTAATGGGCGATCATTATTTTCTGTATTGCAGGACATCCTAGTCAAACAGTCTTGGTGTAATTTTGTTAATAACTCCTTGTTGTTTTTATTACTGCCTATTCTGAACTGGTAAGTCAGTTAAAGAAGCCAGACCTGAATGGTCCTGGACACCATAAGGAGCTGTGGGTGTTAACTAGAAGTAAACAAAAAGGTGCTCTAGGCCTAAATGAGATACGGTTATAGTTTGATTTACTTTGACGGTATCTGATATTTAAACTTCATGCCACTCATGTAATGTATTGTGTATGATGATTATCTAGATGGTGGTTTATGGAATTTGAAGATTTATATTTCTCTATATTACTTCAGTGGATCTCATGTTCTAAATGAATGTGATACAATGCAATTCATTCAAGCCTAGAGTAACATTTTCTTAATTTTCCAATTCATACCCATAGCTTCTTGTGGTGTCCAGTAATTTTGTGTCTATATTATTTCAGCAAAAGCTTAAAATAGCAACCGCTGTTTAATTGACCCAATAAAGTCAAAATCCCTAAATCCTGAACACACAGAGCAGCGATTTCTTTCCCCAGAGGAAAAAAATCACTGGACCGTGTTTGGGACTTTGCCATTTCCTCCACTGTAGTGCAATCCCGGAGTATGTATATTTAAGTAGGGTGGCTTTTGTGTTTGGGTTTTTTTTTTTTTTGGATCAGCAATGTTTTTGCCAGGGGAAAAATATTATTGTTCTGTGTGTTTGAGATTTAGGGATTTCGACTTTATTGGGTCGATTAAACAGCATTTCCTATTTTAAGCATTTGCTGAAATAATATAGACCCGGAATTTTGAGGGTCTGCATTCATACATTGTTACCACTGCTGTAAACTATGTTGAAGGAAGGTTTGCATTGCTCACTTTGGATTCACTCATTTGGCTCAACATGCAAATTAAGGTGTGGGCAGGGAAGCCAATCACCTCCTGATATGTCTTGGTCAATGAAGGCCTACCACGCAGGACAAACCTCCCTCTGAGCATTGTAAAGGCATATCAATTCAATATATAACTAACGCTCACCTATCAAATAAGAAGAATAACATTTTTATTTAGAAACTAATTTAAGGCTACTTCACATCCTTTCAACCAGAAGGGGAATGAGGCAGTGGTAACTTATACTCAGTAGGAGAAACCCCTTATTGTAATATTTAATCGACTCAGGTTGCAAAAGAGAAGTGGGTGCAACAAAAGTCTTTTAAAAGGACTACCAATGTGTATCTATTAAGGGATATAAAAAGCTGACAACTTCTTCCTTATCCAGACTTCCTGTCTGTTTCATGTGTAGTGTGTAACTAAAGTCAAACATTTTAAAGTTTTACATCTTAATCAAATGTATGTAAATATTCTTCAAATAAGCCTTACCTATTCATTATTTTACAGTTTAATTATAATAAAGTCAAATTACTTTTTGTTCTTTAATAATGTATAACCTTTTATGTTTTACATAAAACTTAAATGCCGTGCTACAAAAGAAATGGATGTATAACCTGTGCATTGGCATAATATGACAGAAGAGTAAATATTAAATACTGCAATCTTTTTCATGAAAAAGGCACAAACAACAAATGGCTGCTTTGTGACTAATTGCCTATGACCTCCATTTGATTCATTGTGGCTTGTGAAAGGACAATTACAATTTTTGGGAAAATGTTTCTAAGCATACCATGTGCCCAAGCTCTCTGCTAATATATTAAAAGTGACAATGACAATCCCCTTTGAACATCAAAGTGACTGGACCATGTCCATTCAGCAATTTTGAATTTAGCAATGGGGTAATTCACAGCAAGTAGGACATTTCCCAGAAGGTGGTCTTTAACTCATAGTCCTTGAAAGGGATTTAATTTGCTACTCACTGGAAGTTTTGTAGCAAAATGATGAGACTGGCAAATTCTTAAAATAATACAGGGTGTTTCTGAATGCCAACAGTGTGGACTTAGATAACCCACGTAACGTCACTCCTAGTAGCATATATTCTGCTGTTCTCATTCTGTGCAAAGATCCATTAAATTAGAAATCTGCACCAAACACACTCGATTCAGTCATACTAATGGACATACAACACACACACAGATATACTATATATATGTGTGCGAGTGTGTATGTTTTATATATATATATATATATATATATATATATATATATATATATATTATATGCATGTGAAAATAGGATATATATGTTGTCTGCCCATTGAGTGCGGAGACAAGGAATTTTGTTCAGTTTTTGCACTTGTGTGATTCCTGAATGACGACAAAGTTTACGTTGACTTTTTATATATATACATTTATACACACACACACACACACACACACACGTCGCGTACACATTTCTTTCATATATATATATATATATATATATATATATATATATACATACATACACACACACACACACTGCATATATACATTCACACATTATAGAGCTAATTACACAACAAATTATTAAATTATTTTAAGTTGCCATTTTAAAATTCCCTCAGTTTTTTTACCAAAGCCATGTTTAACTTAAATAACATGTGTAAGTTATCCCCAGCCGTCCCTTCAGGAAAGTTGGTGATATCCATAAATAATGAATTCTTAAGCTAATCGTGAATGGTATGCCTTCATTACAATGTGAGTAATTTCTCTTATAGATATTTATGCGATGGTCATTACATTCTTTGATACCATACCTCATCAGAGGTTAATAGAAAAATTATGAGGAATGACTCCAGTTGTGGTTTGTGTTAACTATCTTGTTGAAAGAAGAGGGTAAATGACAGAGAACACATGGAAGAAAAAACATTTGTAAGTCTTGGAATGAAGGGCAATTCAGGTGTAGGTGCCAATTCACATTTCATATTGTTGTCTAATAATATTAAATGAAGATACCAAAAGTGACTTTTTGATGGTGACGGTTAAAACGGGCACATTAATCATTCTTTAGGAGACAGCTACAGCAGGAAGATGACACATTTCTAGTAATAAATGTGGCAGATAAGCTTTATTACCAAAAGTCCAGTGTTGTGCATGCTCGAGTTCAGAATACTCTGAATATGTGTAATTTTCATTTTCTTTTTAATTGGTGGTCAGATTAAATAATATGGAGGAGGAAAGGAGTTCGAAGTTAATAGTATATTAAATGCATTATGCTGCACACTGTAAATGGGTAGGAATAACAGTCGAGAAGATACAGGGCTATATTTTACTTAAAAAAAGAAACCGGCAAAGCAGTTAACAGTGACCACTAACATGGACTGTAATCCGAAAATAAACTTTGATTTAATGAAAAACAGTTGAAATCCAAAATTTACTGTTATGCCCTTTAAGCATTCTTTGCTGGGGGTTACTAACTTTGAAACTCTTGTAATTTTGAGAAGAGGTTATACACCAAGATACCAAATATTTAGACAGAACATATTCCCCCTAATTTGCACTTTTAGTCATGCTATTCCAAGGAACAGAATGACCGCCATCAAAATTTCAAATGGCAGCTACATATCTTGGGCGTTCAGCACACTTATCCATTTAAGGCAATTGTAAGTACAGACCTAGTGTTGGACGGTGCCTGCAGATCAGGTAGGTGCCTCAGAAGACCATAAGGACAGCAAGCACAGTAATCAGTATGGATGGATCACAGAACTTGGGCTACCACTGCGGATTACACAAAGTCATGAAGCATTGATTACTTCATAGCTGGCCTGATTTCCATTACTGGCCTTGGTGCTGAAATAGCCAGGAGTGGAGAGAGAGAGAGAAGCAAAGAAGCAGGATTCGCTCTTTTTTCATTAGATACAGTTGGGAGCATGAGTCCTTCAATACCCAGTGGAGAGCAAAGGCAGAACAAAGGCATTTTCTTTAATGGGGGGGGGGGTTATTTTGGTACCATTACTCAAGGAAACCGGCAATAAGCCCTTTCATCTCTGCATTACATATGCACTCCTTGGAACATTTTGAGCATGCACATGGAAACTGCACAGCAGGCATTTTAAACAAATTTCCTAATGACTGCATGGATGATGCCTTTTCCAAGATTGACTTTGTTTTGTGAGGGAAAGAATGGATGGACAGAATTATCTTAATTATGCAGATGATCAAAAGACATAGGGGAAAGATGTCAAAAAGTATGTATATAAAAAGGATGGCTAACAGAGAATTGTGGAAGGAGTGGAGAATAGATGTAGGTCAAGTGTATCAAGAGTTTGGCTAAGAGAATTTTGTTGAGTAACAGCTGCCCTAGATGCAGGAGAAATGCAATCCACAAAGTGGAAATAAAAGAGTCGGCAAAAGCACTAAAGAAATATATGTACTGGAGGTAAGAATTTACAGAGAAAAAGATGATAAGGAAGTTGCCTAGGACATGCAGAATAGGAGGAGGAGGGAGAGGAGAACATTACAAGTAATAATAGATAACATCTACCAAGCAAACATGAAGGATCAACAACAGCATATGCAGAGATAGGTGGGGGGGGGTAGACACATGAGGACAGGGGGAAGAGACAAATGTAAAACAAGGTCTGATGCTGCAAAGAAGCCAGGTGTTTAAAAGGGAATGGAAGAATCAGTACAATTACAGCATGCTAGCTATCTCTGTGGCAGGCAGAAATCTGTCTGCTGGCAAACTGTCATCTCTCCATTCCTCCCTGTTAATACTGGAGTTCCCCACGGATCAGTTCTGGGCCTCCTGCTGGTAATATATTCACTAATAAACTTCACTCTCTTACTAACCTCTCTACACTTCTATGGTACGCTGATGACTCCGCCCTCATTACCTCTTCCCACAACATCCCTGATCTACTAGCTCTCACTCAACAAACCTTTTCCTCTGTTGAAACCTGGCTGTCTGATAACCAGCTCACATTAAATCCCCCCCCCCCCAAAAAAAAACTTCTTTTCCTCCCTAAAATGCCTGCTCAGCACAAAGCCCCTTTCTCTATATCCTCTCTCAGCAACACCATTATTAAACCTATACCCCAACTAAACTACTTTATGATGAATTAAAATTTGATATTTATATTCAACAAAGTATAAAAAAACCCACCAAAAACTTGGACTTCTCTTTCATAACCAAAATTTCTGTCACTTTCCTTCAAACCCTCCCTCACTCATGCCCTATTCCTACCCTGCCTTCTTTACGCTTCTGCTGCCCTTACTCATGTTCAAACATCTCTTATCACTAAACTAGAGCAAACTTATAACAAAATTGCTTGATATGCCACCAACTTTCCTTACAAATCTTACCATTGTTTTGCCCTTAAGTCACTCCAATGGCCAGAATTCTCCAAACAGCTACTTATATCCCAGCTATATATTTTACACACTATCCTAGATGAACACTCATCCTGTCCCTCTATTTCCAATTTAGTCTCCTTCTATAACCCCCCCCTCGTCACCTCCGTACTGCCAATAAACACCTCCTTCAGTTATACAAACCCAACAAAAACATCGGTATGACTCTTTACAAATGCTCTATAGCCCATGCTTGGAACTCATTCCCTGTTAAATAAGAAGCATTTAGCATAAATACATGTTTAAGAAAGAACTTAAACATTTTCTCCTGAAGACTTGGTCATGCCCTTGTCAAACCCCCACTTGACCTAGCCTCCTCTCTTCTCATCTTGTCTGCTTTTCCCTATCAGCTCTCATTCCTCCTTGTATTTGTTCTAACAAACTGTATTCATACTGTACTCCTAGCAAACTGTATTCATACTGTACTCCTAGCAAACTGTATTCATACTGTACTCCTTACTGCAATATTCCCTAAACCTTTAAGTTATTTGGCCTATGCTGTATACTGTTGTTCTCAATGTTTGGACATTATACTTATTAACTGTTATTTATCTATGCATTGTACTGCTGTGCACCATTTTTGACTTGTACTATATTTCTGTGACCCTACTTTAATATTTTGTAAATATCATAACTGTTATTATTTTGGGAGCTTTTTTCCTTGGGTGTCCACTGAAAATGGGCCCCTGGCTCAGCTGGACTAACCCAGTTAACAAATGTCAATAAATAAATAATAAACAAACTATTGGGTAAGCTACCATCTCTACAAAGAAAGACTTGCAGCAAGTATTTAAATACATACTATCAGTATCTTTAAAATACACACTATGGATAAAAACAGAATGGCATCAGTTTGAAATTGTATAAATTATGATACAACAACAAAATGCTCATATAGACAGTATAGAAACATATTTAAATGTTGTTGGTTGAAAAACTGTGAGAGCAAAAAAAAAAAAAAACCTTGCTTAATTTCTGCAAAATCAAAATGACTGATTACTGAAAGTGATGGATAATATGGAAAACCCTGAGAGAAAAAATAATGTGAGAATATTTGATATGCATGAGAAAAGTAATTTAGATAGCATAATTCATTTCCTCACCAGTTGGCTTCTCTTGTTAAACCTTCATGAGGGTTTGTTTATGGTATAGCGAGTGCTTATAGATCTCTTAAAAAAATTCTGCCTAAGGAAGGACTCCATTACAAGTCTATAATTGTCTGCTCTTGAACTCCACCTCATAAAATTGATAATTCTGTCTTCAGATTTGACTGACTATTTTACAAAAAGTCCCTAACGATGTTATATTAAATGCCAAAACCATGAAGGATTCTCAACTGGAAACAGACTGATTAGCCTGCTTGGATTACTTTTGAATACTTAGTAATTCTGTATAATATTTGAAATTAAGTAACCAAGACCAACAGTGAATAGTAACATTGCAAGAAGAAAAAATACTGCTCTAAAGCCACAAAATGTATTTTAATAAATATTTAATTTCCAGTGCTACAGAAACATAATCAGTAGGGTTGCCACCTTCCATTGTGGCTAAAACCGGAGTAAAGCCACACCCCTCGCATCACCAGTAACCCTGCCCACCCCACCCTCTTCCGCCCATATTCTGCCCATTTTGTGACATCACAGTGACATCACTTGGTGGGAAATGCCCTCTTTTTCCATTCCCGCTGCCTGTTTTTGGCTGATTTACTATGCTTTTTTACAGAAAAGCATAGTAAATCAGTCGATTTACAAACTCTGATAGTCTGTTTCCTTTTTTGAAACAGAATTCCAGAGTTTTACAGTGTTTTCCGGACTACTGGAGAATCAGTTTGATTTCCAGATAGTCCAGAAAAAAAACGGAGGGGTGGCAACCCTAATCATCAGGCAAACAGATACACTACCTCACATCCTTTAAATACCATAAAAACATCACTTCCTTAAGGGGTGAACCTCACGTCCTTGAAAGGTGGGGCCCAAGTGCAAAGCCTGCTATACATCTTGTGCAACATCTCACTTTCTAAGAAAGGTGGCGCTAAAATGCAAGATATAAAGTTAACAAAACATTTTGTTACCTTCATAAAATTCTAGTGCATTTTGAATACTAAAAGCTAAAAAACATATGTACAAACATAGAAGTTAATGCCAATAATAAAATTGCTTTAGTTGCTTTGTATACAAAAAGTGCATGTCATTTTGTAATAAAAATCAAACAATACCTGCTTTCAACTTTAAAATAGGTTTGATTGATATGTACACATTAAGCACGGGGAGGGGGGGGGGTAGTGGCATTTAAGAGAACATGCCAGTACAGGTCCCTTTTCTTCACTAAGGTCTCCTAGTTAACCCCTCTTTCTAGTGCACCCACCTTTTCCAAAATAACAAATACAAATTTCTTATAACCAGGACTGGTGCAATGTTTACAAAGTGCATTACTTGTATTTTTCTCTTAATAGCATAAAGATGCTAATAAATTTTCATATGTAAGAGGCATCTGGTTCTGCCAATATAAAAAGCAGAACAAGTCACACAAAAACTGATATAAACAATCCCCTTGGTGTTACAGTCATATTTTCCTTTAACAGTAAGCAAGAATGGGTAACCTTGAACAAGGAAACTACTAACTTCCAGGATGTACCTGCATTGTTGGCAGGCCCCACATTTTTCATTCCTGGAAGTTAGTAGTTTCCTTGTTGAGGTTGCCCATTCTTGCTTACTGTTAAAGGTAAATATGACTGTAACACCAAGAGGGTTGTTTATATCAGTTTTTGTGCCACTTGTTCTGCTTTTTATATTGGTAAAACTAACGCCCCAAAACCAAAATATATATGTACCCTATGCTAAAGTCCAAATATACTCAGCAATATGAAAATCCAAAGTAAAAGCAATCGGACACTGCTGGAGTAAAAAGTACAACGTTCTTTATTCGTAAAACAGGTTAGCGCTTTCGGGATAAACCCTTCCTCAGACAAAGTACATAACAATGAAACACCATATTTAAAATACAACTAACCAATCATTTGCTTAGAAAAACCCACCTATTTTCCAAGGTGGGTTTAATTGGTAATACATCGTTTAATCCAGGTTCCATATGTGCCATTAAATCAACTATCCATTTGGATTCTGCTAGGGCTGTCTGATGTCTAATATCACCCCTTACGTATGAGAATTTATCAGCATCTTTATGCTATTAACAGCAAAAATACAATTAATGCACTTTGTAAATATTCCACCAGTCCTGGTAATAAGAAAATTGTATTTGTTATTTTTGAAAAGGTGGGTGCACTAGGTAGAGGGGTAACTGGGAGACCTTAGTGGAGAAAAGGGAACTGTATTTTGAAGTTCTCTTAAATGCCACGATCCCCCAGGGCTTAATAAGTATATATCGATCAAACCTATTTTAAAGTTGAAAGCAGTTCTTGTTTGATTTTTATTACAAAATGATATGCATTTTTTAGTATATAAACTAACTAATGAAATTTTATTAATGGAATTAACTTCTATGTTTGTACATATTTTTTTTAGCTTTTAGTATTAAAAATGCACTAGGATTTTATGGCTGTAACAAAATGTTTTGCCACCTTTATTAGAAAGTGAGATGTTGCACAAGATGTTGTATAATGTGTCTTGCACTTGGGTCCCACCCCCTCAAGGAAGTGAGGTTAATCCCTTAAGGAAGTGATGTTTTTATGGTATTTAGAGGATGTGAGATAGTGTATCTGTTTGTCTGATGATGTTTTTGTAGCACTGAAAATGAAAGTGCTTACATTTGTTTATTAAAATACCATTTTGTAGCTTTGGAGCAGCATTTTCTTCTTCTTGCAGTATTTGAAATTATATATTTTTATTATTTTTTGACTTAGGATGAGTTTAGGTTCTCCATTTCTACTACCATTATCTGATCTGATTAATATACAGTGATTAATTAGATATATGTGGATTACAAATCTTCCACACAGAGAAGTTTCTTACACCGTTTTGTTTTTGCCCCCCTATACTTGTTTAGTGTGTTGTTTGAGAATTCAGGGAGACCACAGAGATTACTTGTAATATGTTTTATATAGGGTTATCCTTATGTTGACACTCTGATTGGTCTCTCAAGAGTGGAAAAGGGAATATAGAAATACTGAAAAAGAGATAAAACACAGAAGGAACACATCAAGATGGCTGTGTTAGAGGAGGTAGGAGAGGAGTGATACTATATTTTTGTGGGCAACAGACCCTGCCCAATTTTTTATATATTTATTTTTTATGTTAGAGGGCAGTTTGGAGAGGAAGGAGGATAAAGGATGTAGGAGAGAGGACTAGGGAGGGACAGAGATGAAGAGGACTGTGTAACAGGAGGAAACCCGGTCCTCCAGACCTCAAATGTTCCCACTGCCTGATGGCATTACAACAGTTGACTCTTATGTTGAGGGGATGAAGGCCTGTGGTAGTGCTTGCTTGCCACAGACAGGATCATTCAGGCTTTAACCTGGCAGAATATGTCTCTCCAGGACCTGCTCCACCATGTCCTCAATGGAGTCCCAAAGTATGTGGTCAGTGTGGCTTGCCAGGGTGGACAGTACCACTGCCCAGACCCTGTGAAGATATTCCAGGATGGGCAGAGGGTGAATGCTCCCTAACTTGAGAGGAGCTTAGTTGGTTTATTCTTAGGGATTATTAACAGTGATTTTTTTTTTATTAAATATTCAGAAAAACATATTATGGGAAATGATACTGTAAATCTGTGAACAATCAGTATAATGATATTAAGTGGTGGTGAATTTTACATTTGCAGTCTACTGATACTAAAGAAATAAGCTGATGTAACATAAGAAATGGCGATACATTTAACATTTCTGGTTGAGATGGATTATGCTAAAGGTATTTACTGAAAACAAATTACTTCTTTTATTATTTTTGTGCATGAATTTCTTTTGTATTTATACTTCAAGAAATAAATAAAACAAAGGAAAAACACATTTATTCTTTTGGAATGAAACCTTTTGCAGAAACATGTTTGCATACGCAGTTATCTCTTAAGGTGTCCTTCCTCCCCCATTAATGTTTGTCCACAATTCATGTCGTGAAGTAGAGATGGGTCAAAAGCATCTCTCTCAACTGATCAGAATTTCACAGATGTCCAGATTTTTGCCTTATTCCCCAAAATGTGTGGTTTTCTGGAAAATAATTGTATATTGCAGTCACTAAACAATGAGAAGACTTCTGAGTTTCAGACTTCATACTATTCAAAAAGTATGTGCCAATATAAAACTTGTTACTCTAGCAACTTTCTAAGTTTAAAAGTCCAATATTTAAAATGTGCCCCTAATCTTGGTCCTTTACCATTACTTTTACACTGTTATTTTTATCCTTGCAAAGAATTCCTGAGGAGAGTTGTTGAGCAGCAAAAACCTCTCTCAACTATCCAGAACTTCTCATGTGTCCAGACTTTTATTTTTTTTTTTCTGATCCTTATAAAATATGCAGTTTTCTGGCAAATACTTGTGAATCGTAATCATTAAGTAGTGAGAGACATTTCAGTTTCAGACTTCATATCCTTGAGAAAATATGTGCCAATGCAACATTTGTTGTTCTAGCAGCTTTCTAAGTTTAAAAGAGTAATGTATTAAATGTATCCCTAATTTTAGTCCTTTACACCCCCTCCCTGTTACTTTAGCTTTGTCCAGGTTTATTCACCAAAGAAGGTGAGAGGGAACTAAAAATCTCTCGTTTATTTTTTTTTGGGGGGGGTCTGATCTCTTACTACTGCAGCTAGCTGGCCATCAGTAATCATAGTAGGACTTGAACTGAGAGCTACAGTGACAAGAAGGGTCATTTCACCAGTAGACCACTGCATGACCATGCTGTTGCATGCAGTAGCTGGGCCATATTGAGGGATACCCCAGACTCATTCAGGCATATGAAATGGCTTTTCAACATGCCAGAGACATTCTTGATCTTAATATGAATCCGGAACAGAGTTCTATTAAATTATCTTCTGCAGCTCCACTTGGATTTTTCACTGGTGTCATGAATCATGCTTCTAGTGGATAATCCAGCATTACCTGAAAAACACAATGAAAAAGTGAGGGAGTCAAAAATAAAGGATATGTGGTTTAGTATTAAGCAGTACATTTTTCTATGAATAACTGATTAAAGGGTAAAAAAAAAAAAAAAACACTTACCAACAAGATAAGCATTGCATATCCTACCACGTAGGAAAATGTTATAGAGTCAGCTAGTGTGACATGTTTGTGAATCATCTGCACTGCCAGGATGCTGTGGCAGAGATGTTGGTGACGCATCCCCATGTATTACACATTACCTGGCTTTCAATGGAATGGTAGAACTTTTTACTGTGATACCACTCCTCCAGCAAATCAGATGGGCCCTAAATGCAACATGGGTGCAATCTGTTGCACTAAGCACTTCAGTGAAATCTGCCACCCCATTAAAGGCATGCATATTCTGGACTCACTCCTGAGGTGATACTGGGAGACAGATGTTCTGTTCCACATGTGACAAGAGTAGAACAAGGAACTGCTGAAATATCTTCAAGGCAGAAGCCTGAGAAGTACCCAGTGTGTCACCAGTCTGTCTCTGGAATGCAACTATGGTAAATATAGTGAGTGCTATGCATACCTTAATACCCATATTGATAGGAAGGCCACACATCCCCCCATTACTTATGTGGGGATCATACATTCCAACTAATGCCCTGTTCACTGTGAATGTATTAAGGATTTCCTGATTATTAAAATTACAATTTGTAATTGTCTGTCTATAACGCTGCCTTCTTGGCTGGAGAGCACCACTAAACGTGTGATTTTGGCTTAGCCAAGACAAACAGCTCACACTGGAAGATAATTCTAGCAGCAAAAGAAAGCATCTTGGTTGATTGCAATGTAGGTAGAAATTGCACGATTGTGCCTTTTATAACAAATCTGCTCATGGGGTGAAAAACAATCAAAATCCAACTAAGAATTGCAAACACGTGGGAGAAGGACTTACTAGCATACAATATTATACATCATCTCTCATTACCAACTCATTAGTAATTCATTTGCATAAGGTCATTTGAGGCTATTGCTCATTTATGTAAATGGCACCTGTTAAATGTGTCTTTATTGTGCTTATGTGCAAAATGCGACAGTTGCCTTTCCATGTTCACGTAACAACTATGAATAGTACCCCAAATTTTTTTCTTATATGCATATGTAACTAATGCTTGTTCTTAAATACTGACCCATATGTAGCATTATGTTTATACACAGTTATTCATTTCTTTTTTCCTCTCCATCTTTTAGAAATATTTTTTCTTTGACAGACAGGAGACAGGAAACATGAAGGCCTAATCTGCATTTTAATTTTTCTTCTGTTTGTTTTTGCTGACAACCTGAGATGTGAGAAATGTTATAACTAGGATACTTTGACAGAATAAAAGTATAATGGCTTTCTGTGGGTTTTAAACTCAACAACTTTTGTATATTAGAACCAGTTTACTTGTTTAGATGCTGACATTTAATAAATGTTTTGAAGTAAATTATTTTATTAAACTGAAAAAAGAATTTCCAAGACAAGGAAGAGGCTTCTCAGCTGCAGCAAATGTCCATAAAATCCCAAAAAACAGAACTGAAAGAGGCAGCCAAAACACGACAATAAGAAGCCGACTATTTATTAGAAATAAATTGAAAAAATAGTCAAACAAGGCCAAAGACTTAAAATTCAGTAAGCGCTTTCACATTCAAAGGGAATGCTTCATCAGACTGTTAACTGTTAACTTAATTGGTACCATTTAAAAGCTGTAACATTTCATTGTCAAGCCAATCACTATTCGGCTCATGAATATTGAATGAAAATAATATAGTTCATCAAAAACCTTGTGGATAATTCATTAAAAACATTTTTAAAGCATTTTAACAAATATAATATAATCTCACATTTATAAAAGTGTATAAATAATATATATATATATATATATATATATATATATATATATATGAAATATATAAATGTATATCTACAAAAAATATATAAAAATCTGATGATCATATGTATTGATGAATATAAAAACATATGTATTAGGAACTATATATATACATAAAAAACTTGTTGGATATCTTTGTCATGACTTATAACATCTTTTTATGGATAGCGTCATAGAAATATGGCATGTAACTATTCATTTATCCTTACGTATGAAGTATAAACTATTGTGTATAGAACTATATATCTATCCATCAACACTGCATACTTTGTGTATATACAACCATGCCTGATAAGAACTGTGCTTATATATATATATATATGAACATACAATACTAATAACTTTTATCAAAAATGTGAAGAAATTTTTATATGAACTAATAAGAAATAAATACATGAAATAATATATATAGAACACATGTATGAATGCCTATATAATGTTTATGTGTTTTCTAATGTTTAAGATCCTTAGCTGCTAAAAGGGGTCTCATGGATACCTTATCATTGAGTCCTAGCCCTCTATCTGCCTGTAATCTTAATATCCATCTCATTTCTCTCTGCTCTGTATAATTCTTATAATTCCCTGGCCTAGCATTCCTATATATCATTTCTAATACCATAAATTTAAAACTGTGTAATGTGCTTTTGTTTATGATATGTTTTGCTAACTCATCATTTTCGTCCTCCCTATTAATTGCATAAATATGCTCTTTCACTCATTCCCTTAAGGTTCTATTTGTCATTCCTACATAGAAAGAGTTGCATTTACCAGAAATAGCAAGGTAAATCAAATCACGTGTTCTGCACTCAGCATAACTATTAAACTCATATTCCTTTCCTGTCTCTGGATGTACAAACTTGTGGCCATTTAACATGAAGGGACATTGATTGCAGCTCCTGTAAGCAAAAGTTCCTTTTCTGGTAGATCTTAGTGTTTGTTTTTCGTTCTTTTCATAACACAACATGCGTTTCAATGATTTCATGTTTTTGTAGGTAAATCTGGGATGATCTCCTACCATAGCACCCAATTTTTCATTTACTGTTAATATATTCCAATTATTAATAAAATTTTCTTTGATCTTCTTGTTATTGTTTGTAAATGAAATTCCTGCTTTATTCATATATGTCATGTTCCTGTCTTTTGTTTGTGTGTTCACTTCTTTGTGTTGAGATTATATATAAGGTTTCCCCTTAGAAGCTCTCTTAACAATGTCTTCGTGAAATAGCAATTCAGTTTCTTCTTCTCTATATCCCCTTTCTTTGAATTCCCCATGCATCATTTCAACAGTTTCATAGAATATAGACTCCTTACTTGTTAATCTAGATATTCTCAACACTTGCCCTTTAACTATAATATTATAAATATGTGGAGAGTGCATGCTGGTATGATGTAATATGGCATTTTTTCTACATTCCTTTCTGTGCAGATGTGTCTGTATAGTATTATTTTCATTAATAATGAGAACATC
Source organism: Protopterus annectens (assembly GCF_019279795.1). Lineage (NCBI taxonomy): Eukaryota > Metazoa > Chordata > Ceratodontiformes > Protopteridae > Protopterus > Protopterus annectens. Next base: position 724,056,304 of record NC_056750.1, read on the forward strand.
TAAAAACTCTATATTTGATGCTGACCATTTACCTGTCAAAAATAGAAAATTGGTGGTTCCATTTATGTAATCAATGAAATCACAAAGTTTGGTTTCTTCTCCTCTCCATAACAAAAAAATATTGTCTACAAAACATTTGTATAATAAAATGTTTTCTTCATATTCACTTCTTAATATGTATGTATGTTGCCAATACGCCATCACAATGTTTGCATAGGAGTTAGCGCATGGGGTACCCATGGCTACTCCCCTTTTTGGTAAAAAATAGTTTTCTTCATATACAGAAGCATTATTATTGAGGACGATGTCCATTAACATAGCACATTTGATTATTAAGTCTCTAGGTATATCATGCCGAATTAAAAACAATCTCATATATTCATTTCCTATGTCATTTGGAATGGATGTGAAAAGAGAATTTACATCCAGAGTTACCATATAACTTATTTCTTTGTTTTTCTCCACTGCTGTATATTCAAAAAAGGCTTCTAATAAAGTGTTCAGTATCTTTAACTATTGTTGTTGTTGTTTTTTCCACTACCTTTTTTAGTTGATTTTCTAAATATATAGATATGGCTTCAGTAAGCTACCCCTTGCTGGATACTATGGGTCTAAGTGGTGGATTTGTAAGATTCTTATGGACTTTGGGCAGGCCTCTAAAAGTAGGTACTAATGGTTGTTCTACTAAGAAATATTTATATAAATCAAAATCATTTACATTACATAGAAACATGTCATATAGTTCATCTTGGACATTGTTCACTATTTTGTTTAATTTGATTAAATCTGTATCACAGTATGCTGCTTTATCAGCTAATAGATCTAACATCTCCTTATACATAGAAGTATCCAAAATAACTATGGCTCCACCTTTGTCTGCAACCCTTATCACAATATTATGATTTGCATGTAATTGCTGAAGTGCATTTTCTTCTTCTTTGTCAAGATTATAAAAGTCATTTTTTTGTGTGTTTGCTATTATATAACGTATTTAGGTCTTTCACCATTGCTTTTTCAAAAGCTTCTACTAAAGGATATGCTGATGGTATAAATGTCGAAGGTTTTTTAAAAAACTTCATAGTTTCACTATTACTATTATCAAACATCATTCTCAAATTCAAATTTTTAGTGAACATTTTCAAATCTATAACATGGTCAATGTAATCAACATTTTTAGCTGGTATCAAGGTTCAGTTTTTGCCATTTGCTTAAGAGGTCAGGATATTTATCGCCAAAACTGGGCATTTTTAAGATGCGTAAACCCCTGGGAACAATTTTGAAGCTTATGCAAGCTTCCATGGGCTTGCGTTGCCATTGAGTTTGCTTTAATTTTTCTAATGTTTGTTCAAATCTTCTTGTAAGCTGTAACACATTTATACTAATGGCAACATGATTCTTTTCTTTAGTTAAGTCAGTCTTAGAAAATTTCAGAAGCGCCAATTTTCTATCTTTGACAGGTAAATGGTCAGCTTCAAATATAGAGTTTTTAGATGTTCTCATTATTAATGAAAACAATACTATACAGACACAGCTATACAGAAAGGATTGTAGAAAACATTCCATATTACATCGTACCAGCATACACCCTCCACATATTTATAATAATATAGTTAAAGGGCAAGTGTTGAGAATATCTTGATTAACCAGTAAGGAATCTATATTCCATGAAACTGTTGAAATGATGCATGGGGAATTCAAAGAAAGGGGATATAGAGAAGAAGAAACTGAATTGCTATTTCACGAAGACATTGTTAAGAGAGCTTCTAAGGGGAAACCTTATATATACTCTCAACACAAAGAAGTGAACACACAAACAAAAGGCAGGAACATGACATATATGAATAAAGCAGTAATTTCATTTGCAAACAATAACAAGAAGATCAAATAAATTTTTATTAATAATTGGAATATATTAACAGTAGATGAAAAATTGGGTGCTATGGTGGGAGATCATCCCAGATTTACCTACAAAAATACAAAATCATTGAAACGCATGGTGTGTTATGAAAAGAACGAAAAACAAACACTAAGATCTACCAGAAAAGGAACTTTTGCTTGCAGGAGCTGCAATCAATGTCCCTTCATGTTAAATGGCCACAAGTTTGTACATCCAGAGACAGGAAAGGAATATGAGTTTAATAGTTATGCTGACTGCAGAACATGTGATTTGATTTACCTTGCTATTTGTGGTAAATGCAACTCGTTCTATGTAGGAATGACAAATAGAACCTTAATGGAACGAGTGAAAGAACATATTTATGCAATAAATAGGGAGGACGAAAATAATGCTTTAGCAAAACATATCATAAACAAAGGCACATTACACAGTTTTAAATTTATGGTATTAGAAATGATATATAGGAATGATAGGCTAGGGAATTATAAGAACTATACAGAGCAGAGAAAAAGGAGATGGATATTAAGATTACAGGCAGATAGAGGGCTAGGACTCAATGATAAGGTGTCCATGAGACCCTTTTTAGCAGCTAAGGATCTTAAACATTAGAAAACACATAAACATTATATAGGCATTCATACATGTGTTCTATATATATTATTTCATGTATTTATTTCTTATTAGTTCATATAAAAAAATTCTTCATATTTTTGATAAAAGTTATGATAAGTATTTATTAGTATTGTATGTTCATATATATATATATATATATATATATATATATATATATATATACACACACACACACACACACACAGTTCTTATCAGGCATGGTTGTATATACACGAAGTATGCAGTGTTGATGGATAGATGGATAGATAGATTCTATACACAATAGTTTATACTTCATACATAAGGATAAATGAACAGTTACATGCCATATTTTTATGACACTATCCATAAAACGATGTTATAAGTCATGGCAAAAATATCCAACAAGTTTTTTATGTGTATATATAGTTCCTAATACATATGGTTTTATATTAATCAATACATATGATCATCAGATTTTTATATATATTTTTTTGTATATATACATTTATATATTTCATATATATATATATATATATATATATATATATATATATATATATATATATATATATATTATTTATATACTTTTATAAATGTGAGATTATATTATATTTGTTAAAATGCTTTAAAAATGTTTTTAATGAATATTCCATACGGTTTTTGATGAACTATATTATTTTCATTCAATATTCATGAGCCGAATAGTGATTGGCTTGACAATGAAATGTGAAATCTTTTAAATGGTACCAAGTCAACAGTTAATAGTCTGATGAAGCATTCCCTTTCAATGTGAAAGCACTTACTGAATTTTAAGTCTTTTCGCTTGTTTGATTGTTTTTTCATTTTATTTCTAATAAATAGTCGGCTTCTTATTGTCGTGTTTTGGCTGCCTCTTTCAGTTTTGTTTTTTGAAATTATTTTATTAGCTGTACAATATTTTAGTGCATTTTATGGAGTCTTTAAAAAGTAGTTCCACTGTATTCTGGGGAATATAAACTGCAATTATATGCAAGTTGGTATACCCACCAATTCTGAGAAGACGTTACACTCAGTCTGGATTTCTGTCATATGTTCTAACTGTTGTGCAGTAGTCAACCATGGATAGTTATAGATAATTGATGCAAAACATTCCTTATGTGTCATGTATAGTGGTGTACATATTTAAAATAAGATCACCTAATATAAGTGTGGTAAGAGAGTAAAAGAAAATTAGAAAGGGTACTTGAATAGGATTTCTATTAAAATTATGAACAGTAAGTTTTATGGAAGAGAATTGGTTTACTTGTATATTTTATAATATTTTTAATATTGTTTACTCTTTGCTTTTGTGTCTACGTCAAATAAAATGATAATTTATACAATCTTTTTACTTTGGTTTTCACACAGCCTTTATTTTAAGGACCTACAATATAACCAAAATCATAACATTGCAATTAGTAATAGCACTGTGTAGTTGACTAATAAAAGATGTCTTCTTTAAATCCTATTTCTCTGAATGTAAATGGCCTCAGCAGTGAGAATTATAGAGATATTCTGAGTATTTAAAAATGCATAAAACATAAGTAGCTTTTTTTGCAACCAACTCTTTTATTTTAAGAAGATATTTTGGTAGACTGAATAAAAATAATATGCGGTATTTGCAAGTTCTAACTTAAAAGAAAAGAGGAGGGTAAACAGCAATCCAATGGAGACATTCTATTATAATTCCTAGCATCACTGACTCATACAGTGATTATAAACTTATGACATGTAAGGTCACTACTAAATATTGAAAAAGAATATTAACCTTAGCAAATGTGGACTGGATTCTAGGAAATAGATTTGAATTCACTAGAAAGTATCTAGAAAATACTAACTTTGAACTGAACAGATGTATAAGAAGGCAGGAAACTTTAATTGTAGAGTTAAAGAAAGTGATATTAGTCGAACTAACAAGTCAAGAGTTTCAGCATCAGCTAAGGATTTAGTAAATGTTATTGACTTACTCGGTCTAATACATTTTAATCAAAGTATTTGTTTTATAGTCATTACTCCTACAGATATGGTATGCAGTCAGTAATTGATAGGATATATACTTCAAATGATTTGGATTCTAAAATTCATGAAAGCATACTTATATGGCCAATTCTTAACTTAGGATTACAACAAGGGAGACCAATGGGATAATGACTTTCTGGAATTGCAAGGAAAGATAGACAAAATAGAGTTTAAAATGACATGGGAAGAAAGGAGTATTATCATAAAAATAATGGAGTGTGTCAGTAGATTTTACACTATAATGTTGCATTGCTTTAGAAAAAGGTTAGATTGCATTCTTATTTTCTACTGAATATTGATTACAACGTTTTTATACAAATCCTTGCTAACTAATTAAAATATATTGCCTAAATTAATAGTATGAAATCAAAATGGCTTTATATCAAATTGGTAAACACAGGAAAGCATTAAAAAAATAACTTCTTTAATTGATTATGCTGATAACAGTAAACAAGATGTATAATTAGCCTGAACCTAACCAAACCTTTTATTCAGTAAAGTAGCATTTTCTAATTAATGTATATATTACAAATAAATACTTCTTAGACTCTGAATTTGGCTTAATGTTAGATGTGATTAACAGGGATTACTCACTAATTCTCAATTATATATGCAATTTCAAAACAAATGGTAAATAAGAAGATTGCATTTATCCAAACTATATAAAATAACTTCTGTCTTTTTGGCTTTTCCCGGTTAGGGGTCGCCACAGTGGAACTCTGGTCCGCTAATGATTGGCGCTAGATTTTTTATGGTGCCGAGTTGCCAGCTCGATGCCCAACCTTCAACGAAGGCACGCCCATTCACACATGTCTTTCGAACACCACTCGACCACGGGGAGGACATGCAGACTCCACACAGAAGGCACTCCAGCCGAGAATCGAACAGGAGAACCTCTTGCTCGATTCTCAGCTGGATATATCAAATATAACTATTGGGAACATGCAGTCCAAATGAGTCAATTAATATTAACTAGAATAGATAAAAATTATTTTACTCTCCTGTATTATCTTTAGTTTGGATATTATTCTCTTGGAAATTTCTATATAGATCTTTCATCTTTCCACACAGAATTGAATTTATATATTATATACAACAGGGAAAGTGCTGTTTGCTGGAGGTGCAAATCCTTAATCAAAACAGTTTAGCAGCATATGGTTTAAGATTGCAATTTATGTCAATATTTCATGCTAGCATTGCCATCTTATAAATGTATATTAACTCAACTTTTGTTGCTCTTCAATTATCTAATCTCAGATGTGAATCCAAGTCCCGGTTCCAACTTATTTTTTGATTATTAACAGTAGACAAGAAATTACTAGAAAGCATTAAAAACAATGTGGTTACACTTTTATTTACATGATTTATTAATACTTTCACAGATGTGTGCAGTAGAATATAATTACTGGCAAAATTTACCTCATTAAAAGAGAAATATTACCCTATATTCAATTATCAGTTTGTTTATCTAATTAATTTCAGCAATGTATATAACACAGATTCATACATACACTTGTCCTGTTTGATTCTTTCAAAACAAGGAAAATTACACCAGATAAGAAACATTCATGGGAGGATACACTAGTCCTGCAGCTTACTTTGATATAAACTTGCATGCATGTACGTGGAATGAGACAGAAAACCAAACCTTTCAAGAGTTCATATAGATATCTTCCAGATTTGAGCTTCACAATCTATGAGATGGAGGTTGGGCCTACCACTCTTATATTCTGCTTGGATGTACTAAGTCTTTTAATAGTCATACTCTCCCAGTCTTCCTCATGCACTGCTGCCTTGACAGCCTGTCTAATAAAGAATCAGATCAGAGCTTGAATATTGTTTGTGTCTTTCGGCTTTTCCTGGTTAGGGGTCGCCACAGTGGAACTCCGGTCCGCTAATGACTGGCAGTAGAGTTTTATGTACTGGCTTGCCAGGCCTAACACACAACCTTCAACGAAGGAACGCCCATTCACGCATGTCGCCACACAGAAGACGCTCTAACTGAGAATCGAACGGGCAACGTCTGTGAGGTGACAACGCTACCGCAGCACCACCACCGCAGTAGCTCAGAGCTTGAATATAAATTCTTTAATTTAAATGCATAACAATTCATACCACCAGGAAAAAAACTGACAGAGAAAAAAAGTGTTAGTTTGTAGAGAGCAAACTCTGTGAGCCTACCTACCCAATATCTAAATCTATATATTTGTCTGGCTGTATCTATCTGTCTATCAGTTTATAGTCTAAAGCATCAAACATGCATACGACTTAACTTTTGGGGGACTATAAACAATAGGGAATACTCATATGAATGAACATTGATTTTAATTGAGTTTTTGTCTCCAGCATTTTGTATGCTGGTGTGGTGTGGTGCGGTAGGGTAAGGGAATCTGCCCCCACCCCACTGTTATACAATTTCAGAGTTTGTATATATAATTAGCATTTGGTGTGGAGGGCGCAGCAGACTTGTCCCCTTGCAAAAAATATTTTTAGTTGAATCTACAATAATCAAACACATTAAAAACAATCTAAAATAATCTCTTTCAATGGTCACCATTTTGATTATTCAGTATTTCATATCCCTTAGACTGCCTCTTCATTTTATAGACCCTTACCTTCTTCAATCCAGCCCTTAATCTATCTGTGTCCTTAGTACTTGCCTTTCACCTTCTCCCTCCTCCTATGCTCTTCTCTTCCCCCCTGGGAACATTGTAGTGTCTCCGTCTACCCTCCTCACTGTTTGTATTTTTTGTGCTCTCCTTGACTCTTTGCTTCTTCCTTGTGTTTTTTTTCCCTTTTCTTTGCCCTGACTACATTCTCTGTCCCTTAGTCTTAGCAACCGGTCTCTAGGCTGCTTTTTCACCACCTCTACATATTCTAGGCTTCCCTTGAGCCTATCCCCATACTTGTCTTATTCCCAGCCTCACTTATCTACTATTTTTCCCCTTTTTCTCCACTACCCTCCTTTAGCCAGCCTTCTGCCCTTGAATTGCACCTTACTGATTGTTTTCTCTCCCACTTGCTCTCGCATGGTTTTGTGTCTGCCCCACTCCGCTCCCCTCCCTACCCCCAAATCCCACCCACCCCTGGGAGTCCTTACCTTATAGCTCTCTAAACACTCCCCCATATCCCCTAGCCTATCACCATCCCTCTTATCACTTAAGCTCTCCCCTTGGCTATTATCTCTCTTTCCTTTTCCCCTCCTACTTCTTGCTACTTTGGCTACTCCCACCTCTAACATTCACCTCCAAATCATTCTTCTACTTTTCTTGTCCTTTACCTAGACTAAGCTACCCCTTGTACCTGCTAATTCTATCAGCATCTAACTATTATTGACAACCTCTATCCAGGTCCTGTTTTTTACTTCTTCTTTCTCTTAAACACCACATACTACTGGTTATTACATAATCACTGGCTCTTGCACTGACCAACTCTCACAAACTATATCATCTTAACACTTACTCAATACCATGCCTCCTACACTAAAACCCTTTCTCTCATACATCTTTCTCTTTACCACTATTCTAGCCTCTCTTTCTATATCCTACTATATCACCCTCTTTGAAAACAACTCTTTAAAGGAACAAAATCATAATCTCCAGCAAACACTACCATCCTCTTTTCTCACTACCCTTAATCACAGTAACATAACCTGCTCCACTAATTTTCTTCTACCAAAATATCACAGAATAACTCATATGACATTCTACCTTAACAAAAGATATTGTAGCAACTTACTCAAAATCCTTAAATTCCTATTCTACTCCAATCATTACCTCCTCCTACATGGAGATATACATCCAAACCCTGGTCCCTACACTAAGACTAATCTAAACACAAATACATATCCTATACCTCCACCAAGTATTAAAACATCTAACTCCCTTCTAATAGCTCACCTTAATATTAGAAGCATAAACAACAAAGTTCATCATCTCCATGCACTATTGAACTTGCACTCATTTGACATATTATGTCTTACAGAAACATGGTTAAAACCCTCTACTCATGACCAGGAAATAACCCCTCCTGGCTACAACATACTCAGATATGACCGTAAAACTAAGAAAGGTGGTGGTATAGCCATCTTCTATAAATCCAATCTCCAACTTACCATCCATAATGAACTTTCACTAACAGACCCCAAAGCTGAATCATTATCTACCAAACTCCAGATTAACAACAACAAATCAATCTATCTAATTTGTATATATCTCCCCCCTGGTAAAAATACTCAGACTCTAGAAAACTTACTTAGCTCACTTTCCAACCAAGAAACCATAATACTTGGTGATTTTAGCATTGACTGGATAACCTGTTCAAACCAACACCCAACTAACCATATTAATCTCTATGGGTTCAGGCAATTAATAACAACTCCTACTAGACTCCATAAACAAAATAGAAAAGAAACAACTCTTGATTGGATCCTTATTAACAACCACCCCAGCAGTTACACTCCAGGAACCCTTCCTGATAATATCAGTGACCACATGCTTACATATGTCACAAGACAAAAAGTGAATATTCCATGTACTCATAATCTAAGAACATCCCGATCAAAAAAGTTCTTTAACCCTGAAAATTTCATTACTGAATTGCAAGCTTGTGACTGGTCACCACTAACTCACCTTGAACTAAATAAAGCAGTTACCTACTTTAATACAAACTTTCTTCAGATCCTTGATCATCATGCCCCTTTTCACTCTACTAGAATAGGATCCAAAGCTGCTCCATGGCTTTCTAAACAAACAAAAGATAAAATGATCCTCAGAAATAAAATCTGGGCCAAATGGAGATCTACTAAATGTCCATCTGATCATCTCCTCTTCAAACAATTAAGAAATGCCACCAAAAAAGATATTGTTAGAGATAAAAAGGAATATTATCTTCACCTGCAACAAAGTAGTCAAAAAAACCCTCAAAAATTCTGGTCAAGCGTCAATAAACTTCTTAAACCAGGACATGCACCTACTCCTACCCCTACAGGCTTTCACCTCAACAATGCTACACAGATCCCTGATACCTTTAATAAGTATTTCACAGAAGCCATTCAATCCCTAGCTAACTCATTACCTACACCAACTGCATCCCCACCAAATAACTCTGTACCCTCGACTAAGAACTTTCAAATTCAACCCGTTGCTACATCTTTTATTTATAAGCTTCTTAAGAAACTCAAACCTTGCACCCCATCTGCTGACCAACTCCCATCTGAATACCTACAAATAGCTGCTAAAGCTATCAATTATCCAGTCTCCATACTGATAAATAGGACAATCACTGAAGGAACAATCCCCACCTTATGGAAAATATCTCATATAATTCCCTACATAAAGGAGGTTCATCAACTGAACTCTCAAATTTTCGTCCTATTGCCTTACTTTCCCCATTAGCCAAAATTATGGAAAGATGTGTTCACAAACAAATTCTTAACTACCTTCTTCAAAACAAACTTCTAGCCGACTGTCAACATGGGTTTAGACCATTCCACAGCACAACAACTGCTCTCCTTTCCTTCTCTGACTCCATAAACAATAATAGAAACAATAATTGCTTCTCCTCAGCACTTGTTATAGATCTGTCCAAAGCCTTTGATATGGTTAACCACAATATTCTTCTTGACAAACTTAACCTTTATTCTCTTAGCCCACACTCACTACAGTGGTTTAGGAGCTATCTCCATAACAGGCAACAAGCAGTCCTTTGGGAGAATAACCTATCTTCCTTACTCCCAGTAAATATTGGAGTTCCACAAGGTTCAATCCTAGGTCCCCTTCTTTTTTCTTTATCATCAATGACTTGCATCTGAATATACCACAAGCCACCTGCATCCAATATGCTGATGACTCAACATTAATCTGCACTGCTAAAAATATTCCCTCCCTCCAGTCCCTCACCCAAACAGTCTTTCAATATGTCGAAAATTGGTTCATGCAACACTGCCTCCTCCTTAACCCCAAAAAAACCAAGCTTCTTCTCTTTACTCCCACTCATAAATCTCCCACACCTCTCTTTACTATCTCCTCAAATAATGCAACCAGTATAAACCCTGATAAGACCAATTCGACTGCTAGGTGTAACTATTGATAATCATCTAAATTTTGATGAACACATTAATACCACTATTAAAACTGTCAACAAAAAAATTGGAGCACTCTACAGAATTAAACCCTTTCTTACCCCAGAAGCTAGAAAAACCATTGCTCAAACACACCTGATCTCCACCCTCTTCTATGCCTCACCTATCTACACTAACTTATCCAAAAATAACACTACCAAACTCTCTATCTGCTACAATAACATAGCCAGATTCATTACTGCTACTCCCCAACGAACTCACCATTGTATTAACCTCAAACTTCTAAACTGGTTAGAGCTAAATAACCACTTACTCTATCAACAACTACTCATCATTCATAAGACCCTTTACTACCCTGATGTTACCCCTAGCCTTACAAAATTGATCATACCATATAAAAACCTAGCCACACTCCGTTCTGCTAATAAACTCCTAGTATCTCTAACTAAATCACATAATAACGCTGGGGATGCATTACTCTCAAATTCCATAGGTAAAATCTGGAATCAACTCCCACAAGAAATAACTAATCAAAACTCTACCTCTCTTTTCAAAAAACACATTAAAGAACATCTCAAAACACAATGGCTGTGTCCTTGTGCAAATCCCGACTGAAATCATGTTCGCACTCACCTATTTTTACCCCCATTTCCCCCCTTACTGAGCTACTCACGATAACTTTCAAGAGTTTTAGAGTTATATCTAAGAATTAGGCTTTACCAGAAATCTTTTATCTGCCTGTGTTAACTTTTTTGGTGTTATTTGTTTCTGTTACTGTTTTTAAAAGCAGTTTATAGTAGTATGTAGTATAAATTCATCTCCTATTTTACTATGTGTTTTGTGTTGAAACATATTTTTCATTCTACCTTGTATTGTTTTTACTCATATTATGCTTTACGTAATAAATCATTGTTTATTGCCTGTACTGGAGCTTTCCTCCCTGGGCCTCTACTGAAAACGGATATTTATGTCCAGTTAGACTAGCCCGGTCAACAAATGTAAAATAAAATAAATAAATAAATAAAAATAAAATACACACACACACACACACATATATATATATATATATATATATATATATATATATATATATATATATATATATATACACACACACACACACACACACACACACACACACACACACACACACGCATATAGGTATATATGTGTGTGTGTGTGTGTGTGTGTGTGTGGTGCTTCTAAATTTTTAACAGAGATATGAGAAAAGTACAATGTATTTTCCTGAGACAGTGATCATGTGCATCTAACCTTCAGGAAACATGATAAATTTGCTAACATTCAAGGAACTGTCAGTGGATACATAAGGCTAACTCATTACCTTTCAATCCTCAACAATTCCGCTTGAATACATTGTATCTGGAAGACTGGGATTTTTTTTCTTTGCCATGGGTTACACACATGGGGTTACCCTTACTCTACTTAATTCATCTCTGTTAAGCTTCATTTCAACACAGTCTGCATATTAATTCTAGTGGGCCAACCAGGTGTTTATGCCCTCTGGCATAGGGTCATCAGTCCTTAAACTGATGACATGAGTCTGATAGGAGGTGAGCAGGCTTAGAAGTCACTACTGCTGCTCACAGAGGCAGACAACTTAAATGAGATTGGGTTCTGCAGCTCAATGTCCGAATATGTTGAAGGCTGGCCTTGATATAGGCATGTTATATACCCCCCCCTCCTACTTTTAAATCATACAACTTGGCTAAATTTCTCAGCACTTCATCAAGGCAGATAAGTGGTGCAGAACAGCTCATATTGCATTCCATGATTGACAGTCCCCTTAAGGAAAATGCCAGAAATTTTGTCTTCAGCATCCCTTCTTCCTCCCCTGCCAGATTTAACATGTACCAAAACTGCTAATCAAACGCAGGCTGCCAGGGTAAAACTCACTGATTTATTCCTCATTGTCATTAAGATGCTTATGATCTATAAAGTTACTGTTGTATCTCATATATTGATATTTTTTTGAGTAGTTTACAAAGAATGTGCTGTGTAGGCAGTTTGCATATTTTTCAGGCTCTAGTAGACTCTGGTGTCCATATAAGCTTGATTTAATGGCACACAATGGTAACACAACATCAGTCATTCTACACTTAATACTAAAGTTCTTAGAAAAAAGACCCAACAACATATAATAGTACATCAAACTGGACAGGGGTAAACTCAAGTGCATAACAAAATAAGCAAGCAGGTAAACAGAGAAGAAAAAGAAAAGAGAATGAAAGAGAAAGAATGAACCAGCATTAGTTAAAACTAATTAATTAGCTTTATTACCATAACAAATGTAATACACAGAAATGATACTCTCCATCAAACTGTTCAGAGGTCAGTTGGACCTGGCAATGGAGCCTAAATTTGCTCATAGAAAAAAAATGATTGTGCTATCTAGCTTATTATCAGAGTAATGCCATCCAAGACTATATTTTAATAATGCCAATTGAATAGAAGATTATCATTCAGTAAATGCTCTCAGTTTGGCCTTGATTCAATATTCTGCAAGGCCTCCCGTCCACCCATGGACAGGTGAATGCGACCAACAGTATCTCAGTACCGAGACATCATAGTTATCACAAAAGCCCAGTGCATAATATCCACTGAGTGAAAAAGTATGTTTGACTTATTTTTAAAAGAATCACATTATCTCAACTATGTTACCTCATAGAAAGATGACTCCCCCAATTTGCACCAACATGGCACTTTTCCATAATAACTTCATATGGCTGGATAGACAACCATGCAAATGTTTAAGTCTGACTGTTGTAACATTGGGGTCACAGTCTGGTTTGGGAAGACTGCCCATGTCCTTTAGAAGGGAAAAGAGGTCTTATAACAACCTGGGTTTACTGCTACAAAATAGAAATAGCCCTTCTTCTAATCATAAAGTCAGCTTCTTTGCTATGGTTCAGGGGAGGCCTTGAATGAGATATATATTAAAGGGAGAAAAAAAAAACACTTAATTACTATGGATCTGTATTAGAAGACCTCCCCCTGCTAAATATATATTCCAACTCCGAGATCACACTAGAGTGAGGAAAGGGCAAGTATTCTGATCTTCACTGTCCTGCAATCTCAAAAAAAGCACTTCAAGGTCCAGCATTTTCGCTCTTTAAAGTGTTTGCGATTTTAAACTTTTGGTCTTCTAATATAGACTCAATTACTATTATCCTTAGTTGAAAATCTAAGTTAAATCCCTTCCAAAGCTAAAAGTAATCCCTCACTTTACTGACAATATTGTTACAGATATAATATACTGAATCTGCTAAGGAGCTTGAATACCTCACCCCTAGGTGTGTTATTTGATTCTGATCCATGAGAATACTGAAACTTTGAATTAAGCGAACCAAAGGTGAGAACCTTAGTTTTAAAACCTCTGTCTTATGCTAATGAACCTTATAACTAGAAACTTCCAAAATCTTGGAAAACTCACCAAAGACTTTCTCTGGGATTTAATGCCTACACCAAGAGAATACTAAGCATACATCATTCTGAGAGAACAGACAATACAAGCATAACTCCACCTTCATCCTCCTAATTTTAGTTTTCCTACTGATTTTCCTGCAGCCTTAAATATTGAGGGAGATTTAGAAAGGTTATCACAAAATGTAGAGTAAATGATGCCGATTGTGTACACTTAGGGTATACCTAGTGTAGGTTTTAATGAATCTGTCCATTTCTCTTTCTTTGCCTCTGGTTCAAGTAGTTATAAAAGAAGTTTGTCCGCATATATAGCAAGGATTCTTCCCAGTCTAATTGCAATAGGATTTAGGTACAAATAGAACAACACAGAGGACATGGTACAACCCTGTCTAATGCGCATTTGAAAAGATTATTCATTAGAAAATCTGGGACCTATCATAATCCTAATTTTGGATTCATAATATGGGGAAATCAAAACTTTTTTAAGTACTAAAAATAAGAAAGGTCTATTAACTGCGTCAAATGCTTTCACAGTGTCGCAGCTAGCTAGTAATAGTCTTTGCCCAGTCTGCCCAGAGACTTTAATTAAATTACCAAATGTGGTCTGTCGTGGAGCAAACACAATCTGGTCTAGATTTAACAGAGCAGACATAGAAAGATCTTACCTGCCAGTGAAGATCAAAAAGTTCATAGTTACAAGTCAGGATTGATGCTGGTCTTTAGTATGTTTCTTGTAAGAGGCCCTTGCCAGGTTTTGATTATACCACTACAACAGTCTGTTTACAAGTTACTGAAATGACACCAGTTCACATGATTCTATTTGCCTTAAGGCAGAGATAGCTAAGAAAGACTGGACATCCATATGGTGTACCTCAACTGGTTCCCTATCAGTGGTTGAGGTCTTAACATTAGGAGATATTTAAGGTGCTCTTATACTCAGATGCTGAAAAAGACAGGTTAAAGCATTACTTTGGTCAGAGGGTAGAATGTGGTGGTACAGAGCATCTAAATATTGTGAACATTTAACTAAATAAGGTCCAGAAGGTTCAGTGTCTACATACAATTTGTTATAGTAAAAAAGCAAATATCAGCAAGATCTCACTCAGGCAATTTCTAATCCTGCAAGTGGATTTTTTTTTGTCTTGTGTATAGTTCTCGTGATTGAGCATTGGTGTAATCTGATTGCTATAGACCTTTGGTCTGAAGTGGAAAAAAATAAATGCATTAAGGCAGGATAAATGTTTAGCAAAATCTATCTTGTATTGGTCCAAGGCTTTCCTGTTCACCATCTATCATGTTGTCCGCTTCTTCTCAGATATCAGTAATGGAAGACTAAAACCCTCTTATATCCCTTTTAAAACAAGTTATGTTTTGTATCAGCTTCCATTTGGTAATACTTTCCCAGTCTCACAGAGAGGCAGTCAAGTTCTTTTTGATTCTTTCCTAGTAATTTATGGAACAGAATTTCAGTTCATGATGAAACTGATCAGGAAGTGAATAAACCTCTTATAGTTTGGTCAAAGAATTACCCTCTGCATAAACACTGATTAGCTCTTTAATTCTTAAATATAAAAATTACTTAATTATATATTGTGGCTACAGATCAAGGGAATTATTCCATACTAGTCCTCTATGATATATACACAGCAACTAATGTTGGCCTTCTGATCCATTTGATGTTCACAAAGGCATATTTGGGGTCCCTGGCATAGTACTTGAGAGTTTTCCTCCTCCAACTCTTGCCATACTCAAATGGGATTATCAGGGCTTGATATTGCATCTGTCAATCCTCTACTCTAAGGGCCAGTGGGACTCTATATTGTGTCCTCTGTTGATTATTACATGCAGTTATCAAGTGATCTACTTAGGAGGAGAAGTTTGTAATGTATGATACTCAAACATGTATCTTCATGAGCATACTGCCTGAAAACTAAACAAATGTCTTTATCTGTTGTACAAGTGTTAGATCAAACGCAATGGTCAACACATGTTATAATGGCCTTTTCTGCTACTTTAAGACTGTCTGTTGCTCTAGTCTACATATCACACAACATTTAGGGGAAATAATATACTTGAATCTATATCCAGTGAGCATTATCTCTGACATTACAGGACAAGGTATCAGTAATAATAAGGTAATTTTGTCAAACCTCAAGAAATACCATGTATATTAATCATTTTATTATACTTGAGAAACAACTGATCATTCTGCAGGTTTTGGTAATTGCCAGTTTCTGTAATGGCATTTTCTTGAAGGTGTGAAACTCCCAGCCTGACACCTGTAGTCCATGCAAGACTCTGGGAGTAGGTTCCATAGGGAAGATTCTATATAAACTGACATAACTCCCTTTTATGTTTTCAAAATGGGTTGCATTTATGCTGATCATTTTTAATGAAGCTCTTGTCATCCTTGATAAAGATTTAAGGTAGTTAGCTGTACATCATTTTCTTCCCGGTTCCTAGGCCTCTGGGGTCTGGAAATCACTAACATTGCAACTTTGTTAGTGGTTGTCTGACACTGACATTGCAAGTGACTCTATGATGAAGCACTTTAAAGAGCTTTTTAGAACAACTTTGATTAATGACTTTTGTCCATGATTCCTACAATCAGTATTACACATTAGCAATCACTTTACATTAACTATTATATTCAGTTTGTCTTTTGCTTTCATTTTTTTCTTGTGTGCCTATGTGACTACATTTACAAACACAAAAGTAAAGATGATTGATTGACGTATTTGGCTGACTAATACTAAGTTTTGTTGACAGGAAATACACGAAGATGCCTAAATGGAAAAAAAGAACACAGCTGGTCTCAGCTGAATTAATTTGGCTAAATTTTACTGTATATGAATCAGGAATGATTTCTTTAGCAGCTGTAGTCAATCTTAACAAATAAATATGGAAGAGTTGTAGTGCTGGTATTCCTGCATACACTGATAGCATAAACGATAGCAATGCTTCAATGTATGAAAACTGTTTTAGCACTAGCATTCTTTTGTTTAAAAATAAAATCTAACACAAATCTGTCTCCATGACCAACTGCTATATCTATACTTGTGAAAGAGCAAGTTATGCATAAAAAAACAATTTATGTGATGAATACAGTTATTCCTGTAGGTAGATGGTCTAATGCCTCTTGTTATTTCTTATGAGGTATTATATGTTCTGTTTTTTTAATTTTTTATTAAGATTTAAACAAATGAAAACATAACACTTAATTTAAGTAGAAATATAAATCTAAAAGTGTAAAAAAGAAAAATAATTAATTAAAAAAACACAACAAAATAGCTATTTATAAGACTGTCTACTAAACAGTGAGGATTCTAATATATTTCATTAGTTAAATTATTAAGCATAGAAATCACAAATTATTTATTTAGTAGTTCTTTAAGGTTGTTTTATATGTTATATGGAGACGTGATTCTGGTCATTCCTGTCCTAATGGTATTAAGTTCCAGCTGACAAATTTTTGATGCAGTGTTGATAAATTCATTAAAAGAGGAAGTAGATTCATTTTTCCAGTTTTTGTTATAACATTCCTAGCATTGATAAGATGCTTGATGTTGTTGTTGTCTTTCGGCTTTTCCCGGTTAGGGGTCAGCACAGCGGAACTGATTGGCAGTAGATTTTCACGAATACCGAGGTGCCAGCTCGACATCCAACCTTCAATGAAGGCACGCCCATTTACTCATGTCTTTCAAATACCCATCCAATCGTGGGGAGGACATGCAGACTCCACACAGGAGGCACTCCCCACACTCCAGCCGAGAATCAAACGGGAGAACTTCTTGCTGTAAGGCAACAATGCTACCACTGCACCACCGCAGCTTGCCAAATAAGATAAAAGTGGATATTTTAATCACAAAACAGTGTCCGGTATCAGGGTATTAAAAAAAAAAATAAGGATTTGGTTAAAGTAAATTTGTCTGTAAATAGAGCCTATAAGAAAAAAATGTATATTATCCCAGTAAGGTTCAAATACAACGCAATCAAAAAACATATGTTGCCCAACTACTTTAACCTCTAATTTACATCTCCAACAAGCTATCTTTTTTAACATTAATTCAATTCTGTGTAGTGTGAAGAAAGTTATATTAATAAATTTCCAAGAAAATAATCTCCATTTGAGTGAAGAAGTAGTTTGCTTTTGTCACTCGTCCCTCTTTATCATAGATGACAAGCAGGTGGGGTATTTCATTTAGATGCTTTAATATATAGAAACACATCAGGATGGATAGCAGCATCATAAAATACCAACATACTGGTTAACAGAAAGACCTTATATACATGCATGTACATCTCAACAGCTTACTACAAAATAGCAGTCAGACTTGCACATGCTCAGTATTTATACACTTGTCCAAGCCCTTGAATAGCTTCTTAAAGGTACATAGACACACACTGATTTACATATTCCCTCTTAAAAAGATTGTCCTTTGTAAAAACAATATCAGAGTTAGACATGCATTACTATAGATATTAGAAACAAAACACAATGTTCAGGTCCAAGTCACTATGTATCTGTTACATGGTTTGGAGATATGACCAAATCTCATAACATAACAATCTGGACTGAATTTAGTAACAGGGACAGTCGTCGGTGAATAACTCGTATTATGAACTTCTGGATTCATCACAGGAACAGAAATATTCTCTGGAACTCGCTCAGGAATTGGAACAGCAGACAACTCACTCTGAGATAAAGAGTCTTTCTTACAGGCTATTTACTGTTGCATAAGCTCGGACACCGATCTCAAATGTTTCCGATTCCACTTAAACATTGCTCCTTGTGATTCCACCATGTATGATTTCTGCTCTGGGCAAATATTCATCATAACAGCAGTCTGATCATAACCTTTTGATGTTTGCATCTTTACCACTTCTCCTTCTTGTAATGGATTAAGCATTATACTGGTCTTATCATAGTAAGACTTCTGGGTTAGGCATTTCTTCAACAGATTGCTTTCACTGACCTGTTGTTCTTGGCACATGGAACCAACAATTGACTACTAATTGGTAATCTGGTTCTGGCTTGTCTCGACAGAAGTCTCTGAGCAGTTGAGCCAAGATGTTTATCACAAGGAACATTTCTAAGATTCAAGAAAACATCACTAGTATCTCATTTTGACTTCTCTAGTAACTGTTTTGCACTTTGAACTGTATGTTCTGCCAAACCATTTGATTGCGGGTACTCAGCGCTACTCATGATATGAGTAAATTGCCATTGTTCTGCAAACCATTTGAACTATTGGCTTGTAAACTGCGTGCCATTGTCAGAAATAATTTTGTGTGGAACTACCATGCACTGCAAAATGATGCTTCATCTTAGTAATGACAGTACTGGATGCTAAATTTGGTTCAGATGAAGTGGTTCCTTCTGTTGATGTGGCTTTGTACCATTACACATGAAAGAAGACAAAAGTGCTCTCTCAATGTCTTGTGACATACAGGGCCAAAATACTAGTCCTCTCACCCTTCTTTTGGTACAGTTGGATCCTGGGTGAACTTGACGCAAGATAGTAATGTATTCTTGTTGCAGGGACTTTGGAACAATTACTTTTGGACCTTTCATAATGATATTGTCAGACAAAATCTCATCTGCATATGGAAAATAAGGTTGTATTTCTTGAGTTAAACTAGATTGCTTTGACAGCCATCCTTGAGTGATAAAGTGGTTGAGCCTTTGTAAAACTGGATCTGTGGCTGTGTGATCTCTCAACTCATCAAGTCATGTGGAAGAAAAATTTCTCACTTCATGACTTCAAAATCAAGATTGTCATTTTGGTGCACTTCTGTGGTGTTTCTGGGTGATCTGGATAATGCATCAGCAAGATAAAGAAGCTTGCCTTCCTAGTAGACAAGAGTGAAATTATACTTTTGCAATCTCAGCATCATACATTGCAGTCTAGTTGGAGCTGAATGACTAGGTTTCTCAAGATAAGTGACTAGAAGTTGGTGGTCTTTTTTGATCTGGATAGGTCTACCATAAACATAATTGTGGAACTTTGAACATGCAAACACAATTGCCAGAAGCTCTTTCTTGATCTGGGCATAGTGCATCTCAGTTTGGGTAATTGTTCTTGATGTGTAGGCAACAGATTGATCCTGTTGTAGAATAACTGCTCCAAGACCAAATTCTGAAGCATCACAGGAAAGTGTAACTGGCTTATAAACATCATAGTATCTGAGAGTTGCTGGACTTGCAATTCTCTGTTTCAAGACATCAAATGCTCTCTGATGTTGCTCTAACCAAAACCATGATACAGCTTTACATGTCAGCCCTCTCAGTGGTACTGATAGTTGGCTCAAGTCTTGAATAAATTTGTCTAGGTAGTTAACCATGCCAAGAAAACTTTGCAGAGATTGAACATTGTCTGGAGCTGACATCTCAAGAATGGCTGCTTGCTTGAAAGGTTCTGTCCGTAAGCTTGAAATGGTAAATAAATGACCAACATAAGTAACCTCTTGTAGCCTGACTGCATTTCTGTGGATTAACCTTAAAATACACTTGATGTGCCCTTTCCAGAAATTTCTGAGGTTTCTGTCATGCTCAGCTTCACCATGACCTCCTATTAGTATGTTGTCTACTATAGTAGCACAAGGATACCCAGAAAAAAGTTGCTTCATTGCACGTTGTAAGATTTCACTTGCAGAATTTATCCTAAATAGCATCCTCAAAAATCTGTACCTGCCAAATGGAGTACAGAAAGTAGTGAGCAATGAGGATTTCATGTCGAGCTGAATTTGCCAAAATGAACTCTCTGCATCTAAGACAGAAAAAAACAGTGGCATTTGGCATCAAGGCTACAACTTCACCTGTGCTCATTGGATGATGTCTTTTTAGCCTTTTGTTCAAATCTCATAGGTCAAACCATGTTCTGATGTCATCTGAGATTTTCTTATGAGCTGCCACCATGGAAGATACCCATTCAGTTAGAGTTGCAACTAGACAAATCACACCTTGTCATACCATATTATCTAGCTCGGCATTGACTGTGTCCTGCATGGCTATTAGAACTTTTTATGCCTGCCTGATAATGGGACTGACATCTGGGTCTAACTTCATGGAATACACAACTGGAAGCTTGCCAATTTGTCTTCAAAAAGATCAGCATAGGTAGAAAAACTGTATTGGGTGAAATTAAAGTAGCGTTCTTTCAAGCTAAGTTGGTCGATTTCCTTATGTGAAAGCTGTCCCATTTTCCAACTCTCTCTGAGCTTTAATAATGACTGGACATGCCTCTTAAACACATAAAATAACAAGTCGTAACATCTCCCAGCTAAGTAACAGGAAAGCACTACTGAGCCTTCAGTTTGAATTTTGCCACCTCCATAAGCAACAAGCTTTGCACACATTGCCAAATCAAGTCTTTCACCATAACACACACTAGTAAATGTTTCTACTGACATAACATTTAACTTGAAACCTGAGTCAACTTTGAGCTCTATGGGTTTTCCATTTATCCAAACGTACAAAATACTTCATTCTTTCCCCTTAAATCTACTGCATTGACTGTTTCATGAAGCACTGACACACCATCAACATAAAGGGTTGCAGCACTCTAATCGATCAACTTATTTCTTAAAATGTTCCCTTTTAAAAAAAGAAGAGGGCCTTATGATTTACAAAACTTTTTAAAATTATTCCATTTATTGCATTTGTGGCATTGCTGACCAAAAGCTAAACATTTCTGCCTTTTAGATTCATGACTTCCACCACAATTACGACAGTTGGCAATGAAACTAGGTTTGGGCCCATGCTTTGAGTTTGCTGACTGACTCTTATGCTTCACTGAGACTGTGCTAACTCTAGAATGACCTGAAAGCTCTTGTGTTTACCAATGGGTGCTGCAGGGGATACAGTTGCTGCCACATGCTTGGGCCTGTTTCTTTTAACCATGTGCTGCATACTATCAACATGAGCTTTATCACTGTGCCTTCTAGAGCTATTCTCATGTGTAAGCATATTTGTATGCTTTTTTGTGAGCTCGTATTATGACAAATCTCAGTGGCCTTATTTAAAGTTAAATCACTGTCACAAAGCAAAATCTTTCTCACACCATAATTTTTAATACCATACACAAGTCTGCCCTTTATCAACTCATCCATTAAATCACCATATCTGCATGTTTATCTTTGTTTCTCAAGTCAGTTATATATGCTGCAAAAGGTTCATCATGCATTTGATCCCTTGTGTAAAATAAGTGCCTTTCCATTGTAAGATTTCTCTGGGGATACACATTTCTCTAAATTTGTTTTAAGCATTCAGAGTCCTCCCCTGACTCAGCTGGTACAACAATATGGCAGGTTTTTCCCCTGTATTGTATAGATAGCAGCTGCATACACAAATGAATGTTCCCTTTCTAAGGCTTCTGACCCAGCTAAATTAAGCAGAATAAATGCCTTTGTGTCATCTTTATCAGAAAATGCAGCCTGTATGAAAATGTCGTACTCTTGCTCACTCTCCAGTTCTCTGCAATATTACTGTCAAACACAAGTGCACTGGATTTTCAAAATCTGTCTATCATGCACACAAAGTATATGCTTGTACATACACTGGAAATATGGCCCTTGCAATCATGTATGAACAAGCTGTTCTTTGAGGTTGTAGTAACATTCAAATGCACAATAAACTCTTCAAAATACTGTACTTTGTGAAATATGCTCTGTAATGGCTGTATTCTGTGAAATAACTTTACTGTAATAGTGCACAAGCATGCAGACACAAATACTTATACTATACTTCTGATAACTCGGATATCTTTGATTAATACTAAAAATATGTGCTTAGTGAAAATGAGGTTGTTTCCTCTTATTTTATTTGTTTTATGCAATTCAGACTTTATTTCAAACAGTTTTAGTAGTAATTCTAATATTTTATCAATATCGGACATACTTGTGTGAATATCATTTAGAATGTTCTGTATGCCTCATTTCATATTTTGTGAATAAAAAAATAGTGCTGAGCAAGTTTTAATATCTGAAATTTGTTTCTGACCTGTCTTGCGAAGTATACACATTGTAGGGATGATTCGCTGCTGTATATTCCTCCAGTTCCAACTGGGTGGCCCTCGAACTTTACACTTAACTTTCTACAATTTTGATGACAATAAAATTAATAATAATTCTTTAAATGAAGAGGATAAAAGTTAATGAGTCTAAAATTATTCCAGTAACTATCGCTAGTATATTCTATTTCTTTTTAACTACTTTATATAATTTTGATAAAAGACATTCCTCAGTTATATTTTGTTGCATCCAGAAAGATAAGAAATCAATTAATTTAGGAAAAGAATGTCTTACACTTTGTTGCATTAATTTAGTCTTGTGTTCAACCAGTTCTCTACAGTTTTGTACATGCAACCACATATCTTCATCCAAATGAAATGTATTTATTATATAATAGAGAGAATGTAATTTTTCTTTGTCCATTAACTGAACCCAATATATTATGTTGTTTTCTTTAAAAGAAATCATTGTAAGTTAAAGTAGAAATATTATTATTACGAGTATAGACTATTGGAAAAATGAGAAAAAAACATACTTTATATTTTGGATTTCTATAAATGACAAAAAAAACCACTCGATCCACCACGGCATGCATTCAAAGTTTTACTGATAAAACAATGACTTAGGATAAGAACTTTCAAGCCCAAGCTCTTCAACAAATCCATAAAATTAAAAAAATTACGTCCTCACTTAAAAACTCTAAGCAACCAATAGGAAAACTCAATTCAGCCAACACCCACGATCATCAAAAAGAAATAGGTCAATTACTCTTCAAAAAAAAAAAAAAAAAAATATTAACACTGCGGTCAATGCTCCCTTAAGACTGGCTTCAAAGGTAACACAGCATTCAAGCCAGAAAGCCTGCTTGGAAGTCGACAATCCATCTGACTTCACTCAATTCAGTCTGAAGGCATAGATTTTATTAACTTGTTGAACATGTAAAAACCATAAAAACAAAAGAATGGTCTGAATAAGACATAACATGTTGCGCTAATGCATTATGCAATATCCCCAGCTGCATATCACTCATGTGTTAGTCTTTCCTACATAAAAAGAAGTACACTTTAAGCACTTAGTTAAATAAATGAAGTTCTTCATGTGACAATCAGCATGCATATTTAATCTATATATCCGTTTAGTCATTGCAAGTTGAAAAAAGTTAGAAGTATCAATATAATGGCAGCCTTTACAGCTTCTACATGGGAAAGTACCAACCCTGCAGGACTTAATCAAACCAGAAATAGAAGGCTTAATAAGCAAATCTTTACAAAGCAATCACTTTAAATTCAAAGCATTCTTATAAGTAAAAGACAGCATTGGACCATCTATAGCCCGAATCTTATCAGAATGCAAAATCTTCCAGTTATTTCAAATTACCGCACAAATTCTTTGAATGTCACTATTATATTTCACGAAAATCCTAGGATGTCCAGCTCGTTTCTTCAACTTTATATTTATATATTTTAACATCCAAAAAGTCTTCATACTTCAATGTATCAAAAACCCTGTGGGAGGAACAGTTTGCTGATGTGTGATAGTATGTATCCCAACACATTTTTGGGAATCTGATGAAAGGTCAGGTCATGCGGACTTCCAGACTTTGTACTAATGAACATATGTATGTTGAAGAAGTTGATAGTTTGTTGACCTGTTTTAAGGAGAGAGGTTAGCTCAATTGTGACATGGAGAAAGTGATGACCATGGTTTAAGTAGGGAAACTGTAATAACAATATTGACTCTGCTGGTTCTTAGATCAATAGAAATCTCATGTAATCTAGGGGGTTGTGCAGGTATTTGTCAATCCCTTGTTCAAAACCTTCATTTATTCGTCACTTAAAGATGCATAGATTAATAACAAGTGTTAAGAATTAATTAAGTAGTCACCTTCCTTCATTTTCTCCAACTGCTGTTCGATCTGTCCCTTTGGTGCAGGGGTTTGGTCTTCATGGGGACTGGGAGGACAGGAAAACCTGAACCAATGGTATACTCGGTTTTTGGTCTTACCCTCAATAAGAGGTTAGTGGCCATTTCATTTTTCTTCATGGATGTTGCTGCTTCCTGAGCAGGCATCTGGCAACTCTCAATAATAACAGTTTCTGCTGGGGAACTGTTCTTATTTATGGCAGTTACTCCATCCATCACTTGTGTCAACTTACTGGGAACCCCAGAACCAAATGCTCTAACATTATCTAAAGAAGAGGGATGTGATCCAACACTTGACACACTATCAGCAGCAGCAGTTCTCTCTTTTGGCCATATAAAAATATTGCCTTGTACAAAGTCATTATAGTCTATTTGTAGCTTATGTGTTTTAAGCTGTTGTAATTTACTTTCATATACCATTAGAGCATGAAACAAGTTGTCAAGCCTTGAAAAATATAAATCAGTAGAAAAGATCTGCTCAATTTCCAATTGTTTCTTTTCCACTTGTTCAATGAGCTTACTCTCATGTGGGTCAAAAAAGTCAATCAATAGCTACATATACCTAAGGCTTCTCTCCAAATTAATTTTCTGCCACTGTGCTAGAAGATCAGGGAAATTATCACCATACGTAGGCATACACAACACTCATAAGCCTCTGGGTACTATTTTAAAGTGTATGCAGGCTTCCAGATGAAACTGTTGCCACTGAAGATGCTTATGTTTGTACAAATCATTCTCCAATTCATTAAGCACTCTCTTCAAGGTTTCATCATCACTAGAATTGACATCTACAGCCACTTCTTCAACAAAATCCACACTCATAAGTGGATTTACCTCTTGTTGAATTAACATCCTATGATTCAAGTTGATAGTCCAGTTCTGCAACATCAGGGTTGGTACTTTCCCATGTAGAAGCTGTAAGGGCTGCCACTATATTGATACTTCTAACTTTTTTCAACATCTAGTGACTAAACAAATATACAGATTAAATATGTATTCTGATTGTCTTACAACAAACTTAGTTTATTTAGCTAAGTGCTTAAAGTGTGCTTCTTTTTATGTAGGAAAAACTAACCGTATGCTGAAGGAATGTATTCTACAACACATGAGTGACATGAGGCTGGGGATATTGCATAATACACTAGCACAACATGTTATGTCTTTAATGCTGTGTTGCCTTTGAAGCTGGTCTTAACGGGGCATAGACCACAGCACTGATTTTTATTTCTTTTTTTGAAGAGTAATTAACCTATTGCTTTCAGATGATGGTGGGTGTTGGTTGAATTGAGTATTCCTATTGGTTGCTTAGAGTTTTTAAGTGATGAGGTAATATTTTAATTTTATGGATCTGATGAGCTTCAGCTTGAAACTGCTTATCCTAAGTCATTGTTTTATGAATAAAACTTTGCATACAAACCATGGTGTATGAAGTGTTTTTTTTTTTTTTTTTTTTTTTTGTCATTCTGTTGGTCACTTACCACTACGGACCTTTTGTTCTCCTGTGCCTGGTTTGCTTAATTTGGATTTCTATAAATAAAATTTCCCAAGGTATCCATTATGATGAAGAGATAGAAATAATTGATTGCTTTATTATTATTATTGTTTGAAAAATATTGTTTGAATAACAAAAGGAAAACTTTACTTGAAACTAATTTATGGTTTGAATCTTTAAAATAGTTTCTATGCAAAGGTTTCTTGGAGATCATTCCATTTAGCAGTATAATGATTATTTAACCAGAGAGTTACTGTCTTAATGATTTATAGATATAGAATATACTTCTAAATCTGGCAGACCAATACCACCAAAAGACCAATCGCTGTTATGATAAATTAAAGCTAATCTAGCTTTATTAGGTAACCATAAAAGTTACAGAAGTAAAGAATTAAACTGGTTTATACAATTTCTTGGTGGAGGTAAAGATAGTTATTGTATAATGTATAATATTTTTGGTAAACTAATCATTTTAATTATTGAAAGCATTCCTTCCATAGTAAAGATGTATTTGTTCCAATTGTTTACAAGATTATTTATTAAAGTTTTAAACTATTGGTGATGCTGCGGTAGCATTGTCACCTCACAGTTAGACGTTGCCCATTCGATTTTCAGTTAGAGCGTCTTCTGTGTGGCGACATGCATGAATGGGCATTCCTTCATTGAAGGTTGTGCGTTAGGCCCGGCAAGCCAACACGTAAAACTCTACTGCCAATCATTAGCGGACCGAAGTTTCGCTGTGGCGACCCCTAACCAGGAAAAGCAGAAAGACACAAACAATTATAGTTAGGAGTTATTATATCATTAATATTAAATTTAAACTATTATTATAGTTGAACATTATTTTATCATTAATATTATTAGTAATAATTATCCATATGTAATTATTTTTTTTCCTGAACTATATACTTGGTAAATGTCGTATCTGTATCCTTAGTATTAAAATGTATAGGTAAAATCTTTATTTTTGTTATCATTAAAACTAAGGCCAGATTTCTTCTGGAAGATTTCCATTGCCTAAAAACAGCTAGAATTGAGCTATTGTATTCATTTAAGGTCAACAGAATATAGTCTGCAAACAACTGAATCATAAATATTGAATTCTTGCCCACTTGAATACTTTTAATGTTTGAATTTGAGCTTATAAAATTGGCAAATGGTTCTATGACTAAAGTAAATAATAAAGGCAAGAGAAGACATCCTTGTTAATTCCTTTAGAAAGCATAATTAACTCTGATGTATATGAATCTATTTTAACATGTGCATGAGAGTTTTGATAAAGAAGATTAATAAGATGGATGAAGTTGCTCTAGCAATTACTTTCTTTCAGTACAAATGAGAGATACTTTCAGCTATTAGAGTCAAAATCACTATCCATATCTAAACATATTAATGTTAGTTTATCATTTGTTTTAGTTGTGTACTCAATTATTGTCAGTGCTCTTTTAATGATATCATAGGAATTCCTGTTCTATATGAATCCAGCTTGGTCACTGTTAACCATAAATGGTAGAAACTGATTTATTCTATTAATATGGACAGCCATAAATAATTTATAGTCTGTATTTGATACAGATATTCGTCTATAAGACATACATTATAGAGGATCTTTACCTGCTTTTAGAAATGGTGAGATTAGGGTATACTTCCAGATAGACAAACATTTACTAATTCTTTAACAATTGAAAAGACTTTAAGATGGATGAGGCTTATTTTGGCCCTAATTCATAGAGTTTAGGTATGATACCATCATCACTAGGAGCCTTGTTAGGTTTTACTCTGTTGATTTGAGCTTTAAATTCACAGAAAGTAATTGGTTTATCAATTATTTTCATATGTTCTTCAGTTAATTTATTAATATGATTTCTAATGAATGTCTTGATTTCTTCTTGAGGGTCCATTAATGGGTTATTTTTGTTAATTATATCAAAATGACTTCTAAACTCTTTCAGGATATCTTCAACTTCAGTAACCTTTTTTCTGCTCTTGAAATATATCTCTTAATATGATTGGATTTATTTAAGATTCTAGTTCTTTTAGCTGACATGCATATAATTAGGATTACTAGAAAAATTAACTATTTTTATCTTTTCCATGTTAATCCTAGTTTTATGAATTAAAATCTGTAAATATTTAGCATTTATATGATTCATTTATTTTATCATATTCATGTTTGTCTTTTGACTATCTAATTTTAGTTTAGCGTTTTTTTGCTTTTTTTGTAGTTCAGTCAGTTCCTTGTTCCATTGTTTTTTTTCCCAACATACCCAGACATAATTCTGCCATATGGATAAGCTTTTAAAGAATCTCAGAGATAAATTTCAGAAATATTTTCTATGTAAACAGTTTCAATAAAAGTCAGTATTTCTTTTAGGAAAAAGTCTAAGTTCTTTCAAGTTATTTAAGCAGGTATGTCTCTATTAGATATTCTATTGCCAATTTTTTATGTCAGCTCAGAAGTTATGGCTTTATGATCTGAAAGTGGATATGATATTACTTTAACCTTATTTAATCTATTAATTCATTAGAGATATATATGTATGTATATATATACATATATATATATATATATATATATATATATCAATTCTAGCTTAAGTTACATGTCTGAAAATGAGAGAATAAAGCGATTCTGAGTCTGAAAAATAATTTATGTGGTTAATATGAAATAAGTCTATAAACTTTATTAATTCTTTTGCTGGGACAGATATTTTTCTCTTTCTAGTAGGGTTAGAATCATCACCATCTTTTAATACACACAATCTCATGCTAATATAATTCGACCTTTTGAAATGTGGACACTTTGGTTCAAATGATTTATAACAGTACTACTTCTTATTCCTGGGATCCAATATACATTAATGAGGGTATATATTCTTCTATTAATTTCTAATGTTACTGAACAGAATATTCTCTTTGCATCATTATATGATCCAATAATCTTGGGTATAGGCAAGGTATTTCTACATAATATAGCCACCTCTTTCTTCTTCTGATTATAGTGAGAGCTAGCTAACACAGAATAAGTTTTAGTATTAAGTCTGTCTATATCTGCCTGTAATACATGTGTCTCATGTAAAAATATAAGCCAAGAATTAAATAATTTAAATACTTATTTAACCTCCCTCTCTTACAACCATTATTTAAACCATTAATGTTGATAGGAATATACTTGAGTGATGACATATAGAAGGTTTAACAAATATATTGAGCGCTTCCATAATTTAAATATAACAGTAACAATGAATCACTTTCAAAATATTGAACTGAATATTAGAAAATATATAATCAGTAAGATATAGATTGTTTACTGTATAGATATTAGTAACAGTAGTACACTCAGAAAAAAATAAAATATTTCCAAAAATGTTGACCATACAGATTTAAAACCCCTGAAACCTCACATGGAGTCTAAAACTCCAAGGTTGGAGATGCAATTTACCCAAACATTCCCACCCATCAACAAGAGTGAGAGTACTCCCACCCTGCTAATTTATAATAATATTATATATCAAGGTATAATGTTTTCTAACACACACAACCAAGAGTTAGTATTAATCAATATTAATGAGGCTAGGAAAGCATTCAAAAGAATATATACTCTCACATCTTTCTCTTGGCTTCACACAGAGCTCACTAACTTACTATTGTATATATAAAACAGAGATAGCTTATAGCAGTGTCTGTTCAACTGCAGTAGGTCCATGGATCGTGGATGCAAGAGTTAAATAAATTTGTATGATTCTAGCATCTATCCTTAACATGCAGCCATAAATGTTTAAGTTCACAATACGGCATTATGAAAATGTAGAGAACTACATCTGCACTATGAGATAGATGATGATCTGTACATCACTTGTAGGACAATGACACAAACAAAGTATTACTGGATGGTTAAAAAAAAAAAAAATGGGTAAGCTCACTGGACACAAAGTCATTCTCATTTGTGACCTGGGAAAAATGAATGGGTAAGTGCTTTGGCCAGATCCCACATTAGGCAAGTAGAATTTGTATAAATCAAACCAAGGACTTTTGCATGGTATAGACTTAGCAGCAAATAGTCTTAAACCCCCTTTTGCTTATTATTATGCAAATATGATGGCCACAGGTCTGACAAATGAATGACAATTCAAAAGGTTTGATAGGCTGGCTGCCTAATAACATATACTTTCCTACTAGAGGTTAACTTGTCACAATCCTGCTTCAAGACATGCAGTTTGACTAAGAAAACCACAACAGAAAAGTCAGATTAATAAAGTATACTTACATGTTTACCACTTTGTTGTCAGTGTTCTATGTGTATGGAGTAATGCAGTCTGTAACCTAAAAGCAAAACCTTGCAGTTGTAATCGTAATCTCAAATGAGATAACAAAAAGGCAGCTGTATGGAATTAAATGTCTTTTGCCTTTGAGTTATTTTGTTAATGTGTAGTGTGAGATTACAGAAATCTTCAAACTCGGGATGTTAACTTTGACCTCAGAAAGACATTACTGTGTTCCATATTCTTTCAGAAAGCAAATTATTCTCAGGCATACTGATTCAGCACTGTTCATTCTAACCAGAGTGAACCATCCCTTATGTGTTTAAAAGGTAGTTTGCATCACTTGTAAGAATCAGTTCAGCAAACCTTTAAATCATTTTTATTCTTTCCATAACTATAACTCTTTTCAGAATACTAATAATCTGGTTATTAAAATTATTAAAAAAAAGTAGACTTTGCTCTTGGGACAGACATGCAACTCAGAATGTATCATGAATTTTCAAATAGAAGAAAAACATTGAGAGTTCCTCATATTGCAAAACCAGGACATGCAGATTTTCATTATTATCTGGCTATGCTACAATTGTTCATGACTGCTAGTAGTTTTAAGTTAGCTGTTAAAACATGCTCTATTGATCTAATACCAGTTGTAAAACTGATTAGCTTACAAGCTGTGAATTCACAGTATACAGTGAAACATTGCAAAGTACTTCATATAAAGATTTTTGGAGTGCATTAGATGAGGCTTCCACAGAAGTTAAAGTTGACACAACAGTCACACTGCAAAATGTTATTATTAGCCGAGACTGTTTCTTTTTCCTTTTTACCATATTGCACTGATTTAAGTATGAAAATATCATACAGAAATAAGATCTCTCTAGCCTTTTAGTGTTACACACACAAAACTGACATTTAACAAACTAGTATGCAAAACATAAATTTGTGCCTTACAACTTTAAATGAAAATATAGCTTTGTGTTAATTCATCTGTATTAAGTGCTTAGCACTTGCAGTGTTAATTTTGCAAGTGGAGATGGTGTTGTATAAACATAAGGGTACCATATATAAAGTGGGTTTACCACCACATACTCAGCACTCAGAAGTTGAGTCAAGCCATATGCATCCTACACGTCAGCAGTCAGAATATCGAATACTGAAATTATCGACTTTCCAAATTACCTCCCTTTCAGACCCATGTTAGTGCTTGCTCATGGGTCTGGAACAGTAGGGAGTTTACGCATTTGGTGTCATTTTCATACATGCTGGTATTCGGCATACTGACATTCAAGGAAAGGATGCAGTGATTAATAGACTTGACTATCGAAGCATGAAATATTTAACAGTAAACCATAGATATAGTGCTGTCCATTCAGTGATAAGAGGCGCTGTTTTCTTGAAATGTATAAATTCCTGCTTGAAACCACACCCACTTTAAAAATGTCGGCACATACATTAATGATACTTCTAATTTGTAATATGAATTCTTAAACTGTAAACTTTACCTCGGCTGGAGCATGTTACTATATATATAATCCCTCATATGGTAGCACGATAAGCCATATGATAAGCTGTAATAGGTCTTGGCATCCAAACAATCTTTCGTGATAATGCTGGTGTTATCATTCTGACCATTTTAAGGATCGTGGGTTTCAAGTTAAATGTTAATTACATTATTATCTGATATGATTTGGAAATGTTATGTATATAAACCCAGTTAATTGAAGACAGACATGACAAATAATGAAAATTCACATACTGTATAATTTAAGACACTGATAGATTACTATACTCTGCGTCTGTGAACCTGAGGTAATCACCGTCTCCACAGAGAAGCAATGCAGCCAGCAAAATTATACTGAAGGTCAGTACCATGGAGTGCAATGGTCAGAAAAGAAAAAAAAAAACAAATCAACCTTTCATAATTTTTTAGCATTTAATCTACATCTGTATTTTGCTAAGAAATAAACTCCAAAATCTTCAGTCAAATACCATTATTTTCTGTACAGAGCATACTTCCTGCTGCTAGAATGTCAATAAACTGTGCTGAGAATTAGAATGCATAAAGAAAAAAGCAGACATGATAAAGAGCTTCAAAATCACATCTTAAGACCGTCATGATCCAAAACTCGGTGATTGTTATATACAAGACCTGCAACTAATAGAGATGCATACAGCTCACAAAGGCAAGCATATGCATGTTTTACAAAGAAAGCTTCAGACATTCAGACAAAGGAAGCTTCAGACATTCAGATACCCAGAGGAGTCCCTGGTCTTTGATAACAAGAATCTAGATATGCTTCTGTCATAAATAAATTTAAAAAACAAACAAAAAAGCTTGTAGTTTTTTTTAAGTTATCAATATCCTGTCAACAGATAGATGGGAAGATAGCATACAGACATTCAGAGCAGAGGGTTATATTAGTGTATGATTTAATACAGCTCCATGGATTGCAACAAATTTATGTATGTATATATTTATTTTTTGAATGCAGTTCTTGGATTTTTATGCAAATAAACTAAGAAATGGAGAAAAAGGGAAGACATACCTATGTATTCTACATTAGCTAGAGACTTAGAACACTTCATAATGTTTGGCATGGCTAACTAGTCATTTCTTGAAGACTATTTGATCAAAAATACATTATTTGTTGAAGTGTTGTTTGTTGAACTTTTATTAAAAATTGGCTAGGAATATATGATACAGGCTGAATATATATAGAATCCACAGATCTCATCTGACCAGATTTTCACAGAATGTCCTGATTTTTGGCCAATTTCTCATAAAATTATAGTTTTCTGACAAATCACTAGGACTGAAGTCAGAAAATAATGGCAGACATCTAAATTTCAGACTTAGTATCCTTCAGAAAATTCATGCTAATGTGAAACCTGTTGTTCTATCAACTTTCTAAGTTTTCTAATCTCAGTATTTAAAAACTGTCCCTATTTTGGTCCTTTGTCCCACCATTATTTATGGCTGTGTCCAGATTTATTTTTCTAATGGTTTAAGAGGTATGGTAGAAGCAGATGACAGCACAATGGACTATGACCAATGCAGACAGAAGTTTCCTTATATAACTAATCTTAGACCAATTATGTGATCAATATGGCAATGCCATGTCAGTAGTAGGTGCTGTGTAATTGGTGTAAATCTGAGGAGACATTACATGTTTTAAAGTTCATTGCTAACTTTTACTTTTTTATTTAGTGAAAGAGCTATTTAATCTCAGAGAGAGTAAATAGTAAATAATTCAAACAGCACAGGCAAAAGTGGTATTGTGTAAGGCATGACTTACAAGTTCATAGGTATGTACTAGGCTAGCGGCCCTAGGGCCTATATAAGCCTGGCTTAGCCTCTCTACTACAGTGCATTTTTTTTTTACCTTGCTTAGCTTTTTGCCATTTTTCTGTTTTCTCACCAATATAGGCATGTCTTTATTCTTTGAGGCCAGATTCATTAACACCTGCATTAAGTGTACATGTCTTCAAGAACATCCCTACCACATTGTTTGTGCTTACTAAGAAATCAAAAACTTATACTGAGTGTAGACATAGTTTACACTTAGTGGTAACCTTTATGAATACTGCTTGATATTTAAGGCTGCAAGAAAATCACTAGAAAAACTAAAATTATGAGGAAGAAAGCATGCATTATGCTTGTGTTTCAGTGGATTCATAAACCGTTTAAAATGTTACTAGTGTATAGACCAGTAGATGGTGGAGTAATTAGTAATGTAAGGGCTTACAAGGCAGGCAGGTATTTAAATATGTCACAATGACCTTGTGCTAATTATAAATGAAATTATAGTAATGAAAAAGGAAGAATGTGGTCTGTTTGGTACAACACATCTAAGATGTCCATGCTGAAAACAACAGCTCTCAGGTAAGCCAAGTATTATCACTTTGACTAACTAAGTGCATTTCTGGAGGCTGTATAAAGAAAGAACATCAGTCTACTTGAAATAATCCAGACAAAAGCTGCCAGAAAGAAATATGACCAGAGACTAGAAATGCTAGAGCTGTTCTCACTTGAGACCAAAAGAAGGCAGCACAGAATTTGAGAATGAATGGCCATATTAACCGTGAAGGATTTGGGTAGGGGGGGCCAGGAGGCAAAGCAGATGATGAGACTAATTACTCCATGAATCTCCAAATGTAGTCTTTCTCAGAGAGGGTTGCAGACCTTTGAAACTAACTATTGAGATGGTTGGTCAACAGAGAAACAAAAAGGGAATTGTAGAGGTGGAAAAGAAAGAAGGTAGTGAAGGACAGAGGGGAGGTAGAACACAAAATATAATCACTCAGTAAGGTGCTAAGACTTCCAATGTTATTTGAAGAAACACATGGTACATATACCACTCTCCATGCCAAACAGGTGTTTCTCTGTTGACATATGTGGCCAGAAGGAATTTCATTTCATAAACTGCAATCTAGTTACACTGTGAAGGTCATAATCATGAATGTATCCAGCACCCACCACAGAAATTTTGCCATGGTCCACATCTGGGAGATAAATGACTCACATTGTCCCACAATTGTTAACAAGCACAAGGATGTTTTGCATGAATTTTTGATATAGTACACTGCACTCAAGAAAAACTGATAAAGCAAAAGTATCTAAAAAGGATCAGTGTACATATTTAATTGTGCATTATGTATTCCACTCATACCTCTCAACTGTCCCTGATTTTGACTCAAATTTTAACTCTGTCCTTCTTAATCCCTCCTAAAACTAGTGACTTTTGGAGGAAAGGTGGTGAATTACACTTAATGAATAATGACAATAATTAAGAGTTCTAAACTTATTTTACTTCAGAAAATGTGTATTAATTCATATGCTCTGATTCTGTCAATGTTTCAAGTTAATAGCACTAATATTTTAAAAGTGTCCCTGATTGTCCCTGATTTTTTCTTGACTTGTCCTTGATTCTGTTGAAATTTGTCCACAATTGGTTGAGAGGTCTGATTCCACTGCTGATGCAGCATATCTCCTGTAAGTATAGTCTACCAACGCCAATGGCTTCCTTGGAAGAGATGCCTTCAGCCTTATAGCCAAAGATGGAGAATGATGAAATGAGCACTTGAAATCCTGAAAGCTAGTTCAAGTGCCTGCAAAGATCAAGGTTCGTGCTACAGTACACAGTGGACAAGACTATGTTGGCTGTTCCTAGCTTGGGGTTTGCTACATAACATGTGACTAGAAAGCAATTAAGTAAGAGATCAGAACATGGCATAGGAGATAACTATACTGTAATGCAGACATTAATACTGAAGAATATGAACCAGGAGATGTACCCCAAGTAAAAACGTCATTAATCCAGTTGTTGTTATGTTCATCCTGTAAAAAGTAGATAGGTTCAGTTATGGAGAAATGTATATAATTTCTGAATTTGTGGTATGTTGTTGTATACCCCCACATACTTCTAAGGTACAAAGATTTTGGGGTAGCGTTGTTACCTCACAGCAAGAGGTTCTCCTGTTCGATTATCGGCATGGCTTGGGAGTGCCTTCTGTGTGGAGTCTGCATGTCCTCCCCGCGGTTGGGTAGCGTTCGAAAGACATGAGTACATAAATGGGCGTGCCTTCGTTGAAGGTTGGGCGTCGAGCTGGCACCTCGTTGTTTCGTAATAATCTACTGCCAATCATTAGCGGACTGGAGTTCCGCTGTGGCGACCACTTACCGGGAAAAAGCCGAAAGACAAACAACAACAACATATATAAAAAACAGGGTAAAGTTTCAGGATGATGTGCATATCTTTCAACCTGCAAACAATGAAAATAGAAACAAAGGCATGCATCATAGCTTTCTGCACTTCTCAGTCCAATGGCTTGAATAGCCTATTGTGTATTTAAAAATGTTACTAGCTTAGCTTGAGAATAAATACAAACATTCTAGCTTTTGTGATTCAGGTTAGCAACCAGTGCTGTTTTTAACTATTCTCCTTGTATATGTAAAGAAATTAACATTGATAAAAATATATACTTGTAGATAGGGTCTGTAAACAACTGTAGCAATTATTATAAAACCACAAAAGAAGAAGCGACCAGGAAATCTTCACCGTTTATTAAAACAGAAATCTTCAGATCACTGCTGTAGCACCTCGGCTTATAGAAGCCTTTAACAGAGTATAACTTGTTTCAGAAACATTTCATTAAATACTTTCACAAACATGAATTCATCAATTAACCTTAATTACTGAATTTATAAAATATTTAAAGCAATATTGTTTTAAAAATACTAGTTCATAAAAAACATCTCCAGTTACATTCCTGGTTAAGTCCGCTGGACTCAAAGTATTATATTTAAAAAAAAAAAAAAAAAAAAAAAAAGATTCTTTTTCCCTTAGCTTTTTTTTTAACCTCTATTATACTAGATTTTTTCTTTTCAATACATTCCAAAACAGATGATTGCAATCCACCAAAGTCTCCCCCATGTTTTTCAAGGAAATGCAATGCAACTGGGCTAAACTGACTGCCCTTTATGATATCACGGATGTGCTCTTTTACCCTGGTTGCTAAACTTCTTTTAATTTGTCCGATGCATTATTTATTACATGGACATCTCAAAAATAAATAATTCCTTCACTATTACAACTATGAAAACCTCTTTCCTGAAATTTTATGTCATTCACTCTTGTGAAGGTCTTTTTAACAGAAGGTCAGATTCTACATTTTCCACATGGAAAGGTTCCCTGTAAAACTATTTATCCACATCTAATATTTTCTGATAGTTGAAACTTTCCATGGACTAGAAAGTCCTTCAAGTTCCTACCTCTAGTATATGAAAATGTCACTTTCTTATATTAGACGTGTGTTAACAGTTTATCTTTTTCTAATAAATCCCAACCATATTTAATTCCTTCCTTAAACTTTTCACTAAAGAGAGTATATTTTATCACAAAAAATATATTTTCCTTTAAATTCATACTATTTTGATTTTCTCTATTATTCTCATTATTAAAAATTGCTTTTTGCCCATATCTTTTTAAACTTAATTTTTTATAGTTTGATTCCCTCTATTTATAAACATTTCCGCAGCCTTTTGCATTTCTTCTTCCACATATTTTAAGTCACTACACATTCTATTTATCCTTAACATTTCTCCAAATAGTATTGCCTCCATAATATGTCCTGGCTGGCAACTTTCTCCATGTAATAAATACTCTTTCTTCAAATTTTCTATATATTTTTGTTCTAATACTACCATCCTTTCTACCTTCAATGGTTAAATCCAAAAAATTAACATTATGTCCTAGTTGTATACCATCAAATTTTATCCCAAATCTATTATTGTGAAAATCCTTAATTCAGGGACAAGTTTTGATCCCCCCTTACACACACATATTAAATTGTCAATTTATCTGTAATATCTCTCCACATGTACATTAAAAAATGTACTGTTGTAAATATATAAATTCTCAAACAATTCCATAAACAGGTTCACGTACATAGGGGCAAAAGCTGTCCCCATCACTGTCCCCTGTAACTGTCTATATATATCTCCATTAAATTAAAAAATATTATTCTCCAAACAAAAATGGACAAGTTCTATTATATAATGTGTTCTAGGACTGTCACCCAGAAAATAAAGAATTGCTTCTAATCTATACTGATGTTTTATGCTTGTATATAAGCTAACTACATCCATTACCAAAAAATATTTATTTTTATTCCAACTAATTTTTTTTTTCTTTGAAATCCACGGCATTTTTAATATATGAAGGCAAAGTTATAGCTTTTGGCATAAAACATTGATGTAATAGACAAGAGATGTTGTGTGTAAAGTATGCACACACAGACACTATTGGTCTATCTGGAGGATTTTCCATGTCTTTATGAATTTTAGGCATACAATAGAACTTAGCCATAGCCACTTAGCCAACTGTAGCAATTATGTTATACATCACTAATTTGGGCTATAGATATCAAATTTGGTGTAGCAAGACTGAAAATGTCAAGACACTGAATGTTTCTGTATGACTACTGGCCAAAAAGGGTCTTCAAATTAGTCAACTCATCCTCTTAACAATCCTTAACTAACATAATTAATGATTAAATATATAAAAACATAACATTCCAGGTCATTCAGGTATGATTAATGTTCAGTTATGCTGTCTATATTCAGACATAAGCCCTTCTACAGGAGCTGAAAAAGCCAGGTCAATCAGTCAATGAACACACACACACACACACACACACACACACACACACACACACACACACACACACACAAATAAAACAAAAGAAAGAAAGAAAATTATAAAACAGAGGAAATATTTGCAGAATCATTCGATAAATGTAGCAGATGGAGCTCCATGATTGCCCTTTAAAACTGAGGAAAAAGATAACAATTGTTAAGCACTTTTCTTAGGTCTAGTCACCGAGTAAGGACAGTGCTAACTGTATCATCTTTCAAAGCTGGAAAATAATTTGTGCTTTTCTCTTTTGTAACTAGCAGTACATAGGGCAGATAAAGCTCCATGCACCACAGGGAATTATAATCTAGACTCCAATCGTAACTTTTAATTATGTGTTCTCAAAATGGTTGCTTGACATTCATGTTACATGCACATAATTAGGTTACAGTCAGAGACTTGATCATAAGTCTCAATGTTAGAGATAAGTTGTCTGTTGCCTAATTCCCAGCCGTGGCATCCTGCAGCATACCGGTGGTTATCAGTACTCCAGTATATATCAATTCCTCTCTCCGTCTCTCTCCAATGTTTTTTGCAGCTAATCGAGTTTCTGGTCTGTTAGTTAAGATGTAATAATATCCATTTCACCTTCTTCGTCATTTCAGCCTTCATCTTCCAGCACTGTAAAACAATTATTAGTGATAAATGAAGCAACATAAATTTCTGTTTAGTACCATGCTTATGTGAAGAGTTAGTGATGACTGGAGAATTTTATATTTTGTCTTTCTTTAAAAACAGTGATTTCCTTGCTTCAGTTAGTGAAGGTTAATATACTTTATACTTCATAAATTTCTTGAGTGAGTGCATCTAACAAAGCCTACTATACTTAGTATGCACTTTATCTAAACTATGTTTGTAAACAATTTATGTCATTCTAGACATTCCGGTATTTTTCTTTATTGTGTAACACCAAGCTGAACTCGACAAGGGCCTGTTTGAGTCAGCGTTCTACACAAGTGAGGAAATAAACAAGGAAATAAGTAAAAATAATTTTTCATTCTTTCCTTCACTCAGTGCACCTTTAAATTTGTGGCATCCTCTGACAATATGACTGGTGGTTTGGAGCATGTTTGGCCCGATGTAAAGCTATTTCAGCCTCCTTTGCCAAAATAGACAGGATATGACGGGATGCCAGAAACTCTTATCAACATCTGAAATTCGAGCTCCCAGAACAGTTTAAATTTATGGATAAATGTCTTTTTTGACATAATCTGCTGTAAACCTCACTCTCAACAAAACACATTATCTGCCATTGAAATCCAGACATCAGAACATACACCATCTAGGAACATTTTAGTTGTAAATGTATGCTTGTGTGGTGTGTCTGTGTGGGGGTGTTACACTGTATATATGTTTAACACCTGTAATCAATGACTGATTGAGAGATTGAGCAGATTATTAATTTCATCATTATTCATTAATAAGAACTATTGGAGCTATATTATCCCAGCCCATCATTTAAAACAAGATTCTGCTTTTATTTCACCTCACCCAGTTTTCATGACTATCAATCTGGATTTTCAGTTACAGCAAGAAGGAATGAAGTTCATACAAGTCTTTTTAGTGTCCTGTTATAGTTGCCCTTAAGCGGTTGCTCCAGTTATTAACTCCTGGATCTTCTAATCATGGTTAGTAGCTGTAACTTAAATAATCTGGATTCTGACACAGTCATATAAGTCACCGAAATAAATCACTCCAAGTTGTGCTAAACATCTTTGATTTCTTCAGCATTAGCTGTAAAATCTCCCACCATAACAGCAGTGACCATGTTAGGAAAGAAAGTCTGGATTGCACTGGTTGCACTATTAAACTATTGCAAGTGCACCAGAAAGTAGGTAGGTTCCAAGCAAAATGGCACATTAACTATAAACTGGAAAACACAAAAAAAATGATCAATTCAACTGGTGCAACTACAGCATTTTGCCTTAGGTAAGAGGAATGTCAACATGCTAAGATTCTTTTAACATGATTGATAGGGGGACAATTAAGTTTTTCATTGTTCTGTATAGAAAGCAACTAATTATAAAATAAATAACAATTACTATTCAAAAATGCACACGCTAATTGGACAGAGCAATCTGTATGCTTGTAAATTGAGGCATCCCAACATAAAGAACTCCTGTCCTACTACAATTCAGTTTCTCCATGGTGTTAATCGGAAGCTCTGTTACAAAAAAAAAGAAGGAAGTCGTTCCTATACTTAATTTCTCCACACCACTAATCTGAGAATGTGTTTAAAAAAAGAAAAAAAAAAAACATAGCTACCCTATCTCATCTCTCCTCGGACCAGCATAATGCATTTCTAATTAAAAAAAAAAAAAAAAAAGAAAAACACATAATGGCACTTGGCACTGTAAACAAGCTGCCACAACTACTCCAGAAGGTTGTAAACATAAAAATAATGAAAAAACAGTCACCAGAGAAAAAATTGATGGTCTTCCACTTTTAATATGCCAACAAACACAGAAATACCAAACGACTAAGCGCTTTCACCAGGCTACAAACCACTGGCTTCTTCAGAGTCATTTGGTTTAACATCCACAGTTCATTATATACAAACATTTAATTGGTTAATTGGTTACATCACCACTTAACCCATTGGTTTAAGTAACTTCAATAATAAGCTCAATTCATATCTTTTCACCTTTCCTACACCTAAAATTTAAAAGCTAAAACACTATAATATTAAACGGAATTTTTTGTTCATGTCATAGCTAAAACTGACTTGAAAGACATATTATTTTAAAAAACATACAAATATATAGGCAAGATGTTCAACTTATTACTACTATTGTACCCCTTAACTTGTAGTATATCTACATGATTACACTAAAAAGTGTCTTTCATTAACTTTTTAAATCTACTGGTGTTTACTAAACTCTATTCACCATAATAACTGTTAAAATAATATATTTTTCAGTTACACTTGATTTGACTTAAATTTTAAAATGGGCATCAGAGAAATAGCATCATTTAAGCCAGGCAACTTCAGGGCATTTAATCTTAATCGCCAGGTTGTCTCTAGAGCTCCAACCTTGTTGTTAATATCACAACCCCTTTCAACCATGGTTACCCGGCCTATAATAAAGAATGTAAACGTCTTAAAATTTTTACACATTTTTGAATGTAAAAAAAGTGCATTGTGTTCATCCTTTCTATTAATACATCTCAGATGTTCTGAAATTCTATCACACAACCTCCTAATGGTTTTACCCACATAAAATC
Source organism: Protopterus annectens (assembly GCF_019279795.1). NCBI lineage: Eukaryota > Metazoa > Chordata > Ceratodontiformes > Protopteridae > Protopterus > Protopterus annectens. The sequence goes on from NC_056750.1 coordinate 724,098,464, forward strand.
TATCACATGAAATGCATGACGCAACATAAACAATATTTTTGGTGTTGCAATTACATATCCCTGGACATGGAATTGTGTATTTAAAACCATAAACACATAAGTACGGTCCCTCATTTATATATCTACAATATTTACACATGGCACATTTCTTCATACAAGATTTTCTTCCAGTGTTGATTTCTCTTTCAAGTAAACCCTTTATGTTGTTCCCTCTACTATAAACTATTGATGGTTCAGGTCCTAAAACAACTTTAATGTTGTCACTAAGGCAAAACTACCAGGCATTTCTCAAACTTGTCACCAATTCCTGAGCTCTATCATTATATTTAAGTATAAGGTTGGCACCTAACTTTTCTAAGTTGTTATCACTCTTTATGATAGGTGCCGTGTTCTGTATAATGGGGATGTAAGGTATTTGCTAACTTCATAGCATATGACTGTCTACACAAGGTACAAAGGAAACTCCTCAATAGTTTAAAAAAAAATGAACAGAAACTCTTGTATATTGTGCAAGGACTTACAGGCTTAGTGCATGCACAGTATGCATCTTTAATTCCGCACACTATCAGGAGTTGGCGTAACAGTAGTAAAGTCCATTTATACAATGCCATTATTTAAAAAAGGTAAGCAGTTTCTTTCTTAAATAATGCCTATTTATACTAGCAATAGCTCAATCCTGGATGTGGGTATCACAGGATTTATGCACAGTTGGCTTTACTTCATCACTCAGGCTTTGCCTCATAATCAACCCACACCAACCATTGGTAAATCCCATTAAGCCGACAAGCCAGTCATGAGTTATTGCTAAAGTATATTGTGTGGTCCCTTGGACTTTTAGGTTTTAATTTTACCTACAGCAAAATGATCATGTCCTTAGTTATATAACAGATGTTTTCTCTCATCAGTATACCACTCACACATCAGAATCAGAATAACATTTCTTGGCCAAGTATGACACATACAAGGAATTTGACTCTGGTTTCAGTGACTCTCCAAGTATAAATTATATAAATGACATACATACAACTATTAAAAACAAAAAATGCAAATATACATATACGTATACGTACAAAATGCAAACTGCGACTCAGTGCAAGAAATAGTGAAAGAAACAAGTGTTAACAATAAGAAAACAATACTAAGGAAGCAAAATTATTGCAGTATCTGTAGGCTTTTTGACACAATTTATTGAATAAAATACCTCAAGTAAGTGCTTTCATCTCTTCTAACTCATACAGAGACTACTTCAGACTGAGGCTCACCAATTAATTATACACTTTAAATACACTTTTTAAACCATCGCATGATCCTGTCACGATAAAAACACCCCTTGTACATAAAACAAAAACAATAAAAACCTAACTATTCATTTTAATGTTTTAACCCTTTTCTCTTTAAATACCTAACAAATTCTTCTCTGTTGTTAAGAGGGTATCCTGAAGAACAAATAAAGTGTGTCGGAAATCCTACAGATACTGCAATTTATTTTTGTTTTCCGTATCAGTTATTGTTTTATTCACTCTTTTTTTTTTTGGAGAATATTGAGGAGCCCTCGGAGGCTTGGGGAAAAATAATACCCATCCTAATAAGGTGAATTAACCATTTATGAAGTTGATGATCTGTGGAAGAAAAACTGTTCTTATAGCTTTCTTGTTTTGGTGCGTATTAATCTGTAATACCAGGCCGATGGTAATAGCTCAAAAAGATGGTGGCCTGGATGTGAAGGGTCGGTGATAATTTTCCCTGCCCATTTCATGACTCTGGGATAGTGCAGGTCCTATAAGGAGGACAAACTAGCACCAATTATATTTATGGCAGACCTGACTATTCGATGGAACCTATTTTTTCATGTTTAGACACAGAGCGAAAGCACATTGTTATGTATGAGGAGAGAACAGACTCAATGACTGCTGTGTAGAATTGTAACAACAGTTGCTGTGGTAGGTTGAACTTCCTCTTCTGTCACAGAAAGTATATTCACCACTGTGCTTTCATTTTATGATAGAATCTACATTGGTCTCCCACTCCAAGTCCTTGGAGATTATAGATCCCAAAAACATGAAGGTTTCCACAACTGACAGCAGTATTAAATATAAGGAGAGGGAATGTAGGACCACTTTTAAAGTCCACTGTCATCTCCACACTTTTAAGAGTGCTCAGCTCCAGATTATTCTGACTACACTAAAGGACCAGCTGCTCAACCTTCCCATCTATATGCAGACTCTTTACCATTCCTGATGAGTCCAATAATGGCTGTATCATCTTTGTGTTTAATAAGGTTGACAGATGGGTCCTTAGATGTGCAGTCATTAGTATAGAGGGAGATTACTGTAAATTCTTCACAAAATGCATCTGAAAGGACTGTATTTTTTCACATGTGCTGCATTAATCTTTACCTTTCTTCCTCAGGCCATGGCCCAAAATGACCTAAAATAACTAAAGGCCACTTCACCTACCTTACATATACAAGCGTGCACGCACACACACACACACACATATATATTTATATATATATATATATTTATATATATATATATATACACATACATACATGGGTCTACTTCAAATCAGCGAAAGCTGACCTCATCGAAAGCCATTTCATTGAGACCAGTTTAGTGAAGTAACATCTGTTTAATCAACCACATTTAGTTGACTATACAGCGTCCCAGTCTGACTTCATACACTATTCATTGAATTACCTTCCACCAAATAAGCAACATCCTTATCTTAGCATACAGCAGAGGGGAAACAGCAGAGGTCAAGCCTGTCCGTCTTCTCAGCCTACCCCAACTGGTAAACCCCACTCCCCCAACAAACAAAGGGAGGGTGGGAGGGTAGCAAGTTCACACCAGAATGTGATTACTTACCTAGCTAAACTTGTCTAAACCTCTTAAGCTCCTCACTACCCTTATCTCATTTCCTCCCAATCCTCCCGTGCTCCACTTAACCCTTTCACTTCCCCAACTCACTTAGCACCCACTACTATCCATCTAACCCCTCATGAAGATGTCCCGGGACAACTTGGTTTGTTGCCAAACCTCATATACTTCCTTTTTTTACAACTTCTGGTCATACATAGCAGTATCTGAAATGTTACATAACTGGATAATGCAACTAAACTATAAACAAATACATCATAAATCTGATGAATCCATCACATATATAATAAAATAGACAAGATTATAAAAATGATAACAAGAGAAATGAAAAATGTTGGAATTTAAAGTTTAGGTGACCTAATACTTAACCCACTGTTTAAAAATATAGAATCATTAATGCCTGGTGTCACAATTACATTAAGTAATAACTGCCATCAGAGCTCTTTTTACTCATGTATTCTCCCAATTACCTACTCTTAATGATGTTTTTAAACTTTCTCTACTACATAAAATAAAAATGTATTGAAGTTTGCACATATTAAAGAATGCTTAAACAGGATATTATTACTATTTTTATTCATAATATCCTTTATATATTCTTGTGCTCAATTGTTTCTCAGTTTTACCTCACTAATATACCTGGCAGGACCAACAACTTACTAGTTTTACCATCCCTAGACTCTTACAATTACAGAACTCTGTCAGAATTTGTATTTTCTCATCTAAAGTGATTCCAAGGAAACGGCCCAAAAAACATGGCTATGCATCTGTATTTTTAGAATAAAAGGTATGTCAAAACTTTTATAAATTATTCTGTAAATATTCATTTTCAAATGTATTCTACAGAAGTTTGTACTATTTAAATAACATGTAATTAAGAGAAATCCTTAAGCTTCAATTTCAGTGCTAGACATATACCATATTCTAGCTCTAATACAGCAGGTTGAAGATATTTAGGACTTATAATTACAAAAATCAATTGTAAGCTGCAACAATAAGTGACAGCAGCAGCCTTCTATGTGATGAACAATGGATTGTCTTATTACATGTGTTTTTATCTTTTTCATGATATACTGACATTATTCAGTTTAGTACCTACAATAGCATATAGCAAAGAGTTTTGACATAACTATTAATTCAGATTTTATTAAGGGATATTTTTTTTTTTATTCACATTTACAAAAATCTTAAATAGAACAGAGAATGATATGAGTCATTTGTTAGAAATGGAACTCCGTGATTTTTTTCATCATTCCTTGATTGAAGTCTATTATATTTATACATTTTATTTATCCTTTGTTGACCATGTTAATATTACTAAGCCATTAGCCTCTTTGCATCAGAGACATGAGGGGGTATTTCTAATACTATAGAAATATAGCCAGAGCATCTTGGAATTCTCCCTAATTGTCATTGTTGTGAGTGGGATCTATTTATAATATAATAAATGTGGAGGGGAATAGGGGTATTATAAAATACTGGGGAAAAACAAAATGTTTTGTTTGTGTGTGTGTGTGCACACAAAAGAATGACATTTGACAAGTAACTGTGAAAAAAGCAAATGTTATATTTCTGGGCAAATGGGACATCACAAAACTGAATTGTAATGGGATAACTGTAACAAAAATTGGACATTTCTGGATGAATTGCAAAAATGAAAATATGAGTAAAGAAAAATAAAAAGAAAGACGTGAAGAAAAATGAATAAAAGGGAACATTTTAGAAGTAGTAGAACAATGAGAAATGTTAGATGAGAAAAAATAAAGAGGACACAGCAGAGGGTTGTGAAATAAGTGATGAAGAAGGGTGGCGCAGTGGTGCAGCAGTTACTGCTGTCGCCTCACAGCAAGAGGTTCTCTGGTTCGATTCTCGGTTGGGGTGCCTTCTGTACGGAGTTTGCATGTTCTCCCTGCGTTCGCGTGGGTTTCCTCCGGGTACTCCGGTTTCTTCCCGCATTCTAAAGACATGCTTCTGGAGCATTTCTCCCCGGGCCTCCACTGAAAACAGGATCTGTAGAACCTAGTCGGACTTTCCCGGTCAACAAATGTTAAATAACTAAATAAATAAATAAAACAAGACAGATTGGGAGATAATGAAAGAAGAAAAGACTTGTATTGGTAAAAGACAGAAAAAAAGAAAAGAAAATTTGAAAGGATAAGTACAAAAGAAAAAGGAAAGGAAATGGATGAAAACGAATATATACATTTAATGTTTGACTTAGCATAATGGTTACAGTGTTTGACTCACAGACATATAAGGTACACTGTTTCATTCTCAAGTTGGGGAAGGAAACTGGCTAGGCTTAGAATGGCCTATTAAGAAAACTAGTCTAGTAATTAGCTATGAGCTTATGAAACCATGAATTTAACTAAAAGGGAAAATGAAAATTTTAGAATGATTTCTGTAAATGTGACTAGTATTAAGAATGTAGTAAGAACATGAATTTTAACGTGGTGTAATACATGCTATGTAGATCTAATTATTTTAAAAGACACTTTTTAATGAATGAAGTAAGATTACAAACAGAGAAACTATGGGGAGAAAAGATATTCTGGAATTTGGGAAATGAAATGTTCTGGAATAGCCATATTCTACAGAAATAATGTAAACATATTAGATTTAACTTTAACAAAAATGGGACAGCTAACCACTGTAGATTTAAAATGGAAAGAACAAGTATATACAATTATGACATTAAATGCTTATACTAATTGTAAAGAAAGGGAAAGGTTATTTTATGAGATTTTTCACTATGTAGTGATAAATATGAATATTATAGTAACAGGAACCTTTAATTGTGATTTAAGAGGCAGTCATAAAAAGAAAAGAAATGATATAAGAAAATACTTATAAATGGCCACTTAAACCTAGAGGTACATATGAAGAGTGATGTAAGACAGGGACATCCAATGAGTTGTACACTTTTTGCATTACCGATAAATGTGATAGCATGTGAAATAAAAATATGCAGATGACATTATAATAATTGCAATAAACATTTGGATAAAAGAAGTAATGTGCAGAAATTAGTGTCTAGAGATGATGGGTTGGCTTTAAATAAAGACAAAATAAAGGGTTTGGCAATGTAGTAAAAATTGGGGGTACATACTTTACATTGAATAAAATTTCTGTGTTCGGTATAAATTTTGGGAATAAAAATGTAGGTAGAATTCAATGGGAAAAATCAGTAGAAGAAGTAAAAGAAACATGTCTTCTCTGGAGATCATATAAATTATAATTTAGAATAAAGGCTTGCATTATAAGTTCAGTACTGATGGGCAAATTGCACACTTAGCAAGTGTATTTATTTTGCCAACAGTATCTGAAATGGAATTATTGCAGAAAATGTTTTCAGCGATATGGGGTACTAGATTAAACCCAGTAAAGAAAGGAGCTTTGTATGTAAATAAAGAAGAAGGACGTTTAGGGTTAATTAACCCAGTGGTATATGCTGCTTCATTAAATCTGTGCAAAATGTTTAAATGGATTAATAAAAAAAGATGAGAGATTAGTAGTAAAATTGTATAAATATATGTATGATCAATTTTTGAGATAGGGTAAAACAGGGTGTATAGCTGATGAAATAAATTATTACTAAGAAAAATATTACTGTGGAAATAAAAAGTGATGATACAGAAAAAGAAATGTATGGTATAAGAATATAATGATAGAACATTATTATGTAAAACCATGAGAAAATCTAGCAGATGAAAAAGTAAAGCTATAAAAATAAGAAGCAAATGGTGTAATCAGCAAGTATAATGTCATGATTTTTTGCAGAAGTTCACCCATACAGAGCCACAACAGCTTTGTTTTGACTTAGATGATTAATAATGAATACCTCCTGCAGTTAAATTACCTCATATCCTCTCGTCTAAATATGAGGAGAACTAACTATGCTTCAGTATAAACTCTTAGCTTCTTGATAAAGTAAATGAAAAGCAGGTATGTACTATTTCCCATTTCCCCACTTACACTTTTCCCTCTGAAATAAGTGAGCTGTTCTTCATGTTTTAAAATCCATGGTACAAGTACATGACTTGCTGTGGTTAGGCCTGGGTAGCTAACGGTGCTATTTTTTATTTCACTTTTTTATGACAAAAAGTTTTACAGCGGTAGCAATAATATTTCATTAGTAAGGTCACAGTCAAAGTCAAATGGAAATATATTTCTTTGTTGTACTTTCAGTGTGCTGAAAATGTCATAGCTAGATCGATTATGATCCCATTTGACAGAGAAAGTTGTTTTAACAGAAGGAAGCTTTCTCCCCTGTGGAATTTGGTATGGGTCATTTGAAACGGAAATGGATGCTAATCTTTTTTTCTCTACATTAGTGTTGGCAGGTGTCAGGACAAAATTATCAATATTACAGAAAAGAAATAAAAATCAGTGTGACATTCAAAGAATGTAAGGAATGATACAGGACTTTTAAACAGCATGCAATACGTATTCTTCCTATGCTTTTTCATTTCTATAAATTACAGAATAGTTAGTCTACTCAACTGTCAGCAACCCTTTGGATATTTATCTCCCTTTCTTTTAGCATATTGATTGCAACTGAGTTTTAATTAATATTTAATAATGCTAGTTTGTTCACTATTTTATACGTACTGTGCATGTGTTACAGACAACAAGCAATGGCAAAATACAGCATATGAAATGTTTCTCACTTTATGCTATTATGAAAGTGTGTGGTGAGTTAGTTCTGTTCTATTATGGTAACATAAGCTACATTATTGTAGGGAGATTGTATTCTTAGATCTGATGTGTCATGTGTTCTGCTACTGGATGTAGTCTTCATTTACAAAAAAATATTCCTTTACTTAAGTTGGATAACTCTCTATACCTACTACGTTTTTTGTGGCTAGCTCGAGAATTTATGACTAGAAAGCCATGTTTGTATTGACAATTCAAACTCATGCATGTGATATAACTCTAACATTGATTATCTGTGCTATTTCCAGGATCCTTTTCTTACATGTTTACTACTCTTTCTGTGAAATATTGCATGTAGACATCACCCGTAGCCTCCCCGAAATAAAAATAATTCTGCAGTATTCCTATTTTTAAATAAGCCACATAAGTCAAATTTAATAGCAAAGGATACTCCTCATTTTCCCAGTTTAGGAAATAATTGCATTATCTTCAGTTATTGAATGAAATATATAAAATTTCAATTAGTGACTATATACCATAAATAAATGTAATACAATGTAAAAAAAATCAGAAGGTTTCAAAAGTAAAATGTACAGAATAACAAAGTTAAGGAACACTAACACAGTAGCACTAAATTAAGAAATAGAAGATGTTTACTTTTCCATTATATGTATGCAGACTAAACTGAGATGGTATGCACAAAAATGCTCTCAATAAAATTACATACCATCCTGTCTTCTGAGGTCCATAATCAAATTGTTTGTTTTATTTCTACTTCAAAATACTTAAACAGATATGTCATGTGATTTCACATACTCTTTGTATGGTAAGGAGTGCCAGAACCGTTTGAAATTACTTTTTCTTGGGTTTTAGAAAATTAGTATGAGAATTTTACATGTTAATGCAACCTAGAATGACTAAAATTTTATTTGTGCATTTAATGCTACTATGCTAGTTAACTATATAGTTAACCAAAATGTGAATCTGAACTCTACAGTTATGCACTGATTATATCTTCACTTCAAGAGAGCACATTTTCCAACTTGGAAGAGCCAAACACTTCCCTTCTGGAGAAGCAGTATGATCTGTTACCAGCATTCTCCTTCAATGACGCCACCTCATACCTTCATTACTGGCCTGGTGTATTAGTTAATTGGAGATGAAGCAGCTGACTGCACTGTATTATTCTGGCAGCTGATCTGATGCTTTTAAAGGAAGTTAATGTTCATACTTTTTCTCAAAATACTACTTGCTAAAATTTCTCTTGATCTGCATTCACGCCTGTCCAAATTTTCAAAGAATGTCCAGCTTTTGCCTGATATTTTTAGTCTATTCATCATAAAATTTGTGGTTTTTTGAAAAGTCATCGAGCATTGAGGTCAGTAAATAATGAGATACTAATTTGAATTTCAGACTTCATATCCTTCAGAAAATGCCTGTTGACACACCACCTGTTATTCTAGTAACTTACTAAGTTTATAAGAGGAATATTTAAAATCTGTCTCTATTTCTGGGCCTTTGTCCCCATTATTTTAGGCTTTGTCCAGATTTCTTGCACCAAGTTGTTGAGAGGTATGTCTGCCTTGTATATAGAAGCGTTTCCCCAAGCATTCTTCTAGCATTAATGTGCTACAAAGGAAACTTTTATTCTAAATATGATATCTCTGATAGAATGCATCCTACTAATATCTGATGCAATGACACAAGCTGTATGATCATAGGAGGTTACTAGACTATCGATACAGAGGTCAATTTAAGCCTAGCCATTTCAATCCAATATAATACAGTGGAAGTACTAGTCAGTACCCAAGATTGCATTAAGTGATAACTACCCATGTCCAAGAGGGTTGTGGACACTATCCCCAGTAAGAATTTATGGCGACCCATCCACTGTTCCATGTTCCTCTTGAACAGTGTCATAGAGGTGTTCTGCTTCACGTGAACTGGAAGCAGTCAAAGAGAGATAAATTTGTCCCTCCAGCATATCCTATTTAAGTCATAGGCCATATTTAAGTCCCTGGAATTGGGTAACCCTGGACCCATTTGATTTACAGATATGCAATAAGTTCACTAGGTTTGGGTCTTGGGTTGCTCTGTAGGTCAGGCATAAGTCTCCCCTAATAAGTCTGTATGATACGGAGTGTAGTGACAGGGACTTTAGTCAGTCCATATAAGGCACATACTGGAGGCCCTTGATGTTCTTTGTTAGAAGCCACTGAGAGCTGTCCAATTGCTGCAGGTGCTTAGTACAGTACATACAGACTGGGGCGTTATACTCAATTATGGGCCAGATAAGTGCTGAGTGTAGGGGGGAGTTATAACTTCTTTTGCTCTTGAGGTGATGCCTTTACTAATCAAGTGAGCTATGTGGAATGCTTTCCATATAATGGTAGACACATGGTATTTGAAGTTACGGTCACGGTCAACATCTGAAACCATGTCCCTTACCACTTCATGGGTACTTAAGATTATTTTTGTTGATTTGATAGTATGCAGGGGACATTGTTTGTGTCAAAGGGAATGAAGATGCATTTCTTTGCAATCAGTTTGAGACCGTGACTAATACACCAGTCGCTGGTCTGCATGAGACCCTCCTGGGGCATACTGACATAATTTGGGGAGTCAATGATTGCACTTAGTTTGCAGTCATCTGCAGACTTGGTCAGTCACAATGTTTTAGTTTTGACCTGAACTTCTGAGAAGTATACATCAAACAATAGGGGGTCTAGCACTGACCCCTGTGGCACCCCATTGCTAACAGGTCTGCTCGTTGATGTAAAGTCACCCACTTGATAGTGTGTGTCCAGTTTGTGAGCCAGTTGGCAACTCATCTTACAATGAAGAGGTTTACATTCAGTTTGCTAAGTTTATCAGTATTGCCGGAATGCGGGATTGTTTTGAAAGCCTTTGCCAAGTCGAGGTATGCAGTGTACACAGATATGACCTCAGCAATTGCCTTGGTCACACTTTCAAAGAAATCCACCAGATTTAACAGTCAGGATCTGCCCTTCATGAAGCTGAATTGGGTAGGATCCAGAGTTTGGAAGTCATCTATGTCTTCATTTATGAGGTCCATAATGATACATTCTATGGCCTTACAGATTAGCCTGGTCAGGCTTATGGGTCTGTAATTTCCTGGGCCTGTTGCTAGGCTACCTTTCGAGGGGGAATAACTGTAGTTGTTCTCCATTCTACAGGAGCAAAGCCTGTGGTTAGGCTGTGATTGAAAGAGGCACTTTGTGGTGATGCTAGCTCATGTTTTAGACTGTTTAGAAGACAGCCTGGGATGTTATCTGGTCCCATACAGGCAGTGTTCTTTGCCTTGGACAGGGCTTTGAGGACATGCTCTTCAAATATGTAAGGTGGGGAGAAGGTTTGGGGAGGGTTTGTTGTAAGTTAGGAGGGGATAAGGGAGTTAAATTTTAGCCAAACCTATCCACTAGCAGGTTCACTATCTCTATGGGGTCAGTGTGTGATACTGTTGGCCACCAGTTCTGCACATGCTTGGGTCCTATCCTTTAGATTATGTACAAAGCTGCAAAAGGCCTTATGGTTATCCTTGGCAGTACTTGCTAGGTTTCTCTAAAAGGAGCTCTTGGAGGATTTGACAAGTTGTCTTATTTATAAAACAACAATAAAAATGAAAAATACATTGTAAATACAACCAAATAGAAAAACATGGCACAGGAAGAAGGTTTAATAAAACACTCAACATTTGTTAAAACACTCTAGCACCTCGGCAACTCGTGCCTTCCAGGAGTGCAAAACAAGTGAAAGAACATAACACTTAAATACACATCTAATCAATTAATCATATACATTAATTATCCAATAAATGGCAATCAAATTAAAACTTTCCACGTGCATTCTGTGTTAAGTCCTCCTGGACTTAAAGTGCCAAACTTTAAAATATGCACACTCTCTTTATATAATAATTTAATCTTCATAATTGAATTATCTACATCACAGCTAATTGATTCCAAAATACAGGCTTGAAGCCCAGACACATTACTATTGTGAAAAAGTTTAAAGTGCATAGCTACTGAACTGTTGACTTTTTGAGACTTAATGTCCCCAGTGTGTTCTTGCAGTCTAAGCCTAAAAGCTCTTTTAGTTTCACCAATATAAAAAAGACTGCAGAGACATCTAAGAGCAAAGATCACATTATTAGTGTTACAACTATATTGTCTATTTGGTAGAAACTTGAACCCATTTATATATTTGAAATAATCCACCAAATAGTTGCATATTGAACATCTAGAACAAGCAAACGTTCCTTTAGGTGCCAATTCTATATTTAAATTCACCCCAGGTTTCTCACATCTGTTATGGACAATAATATCCTTAATACTTTTACCTTTTAAAAAAGAAAAAGTAGGATGATACATCAAAGTATGTTGAAATTCTTTAAACTCTAATAAAAAAGGCCAAAAATATTTTATAATATTCATCTGTTCATATGAAAAAACATTAAATGTAGTAACTATACAAAAAATCTTTTTCATTAGACATATTATTTTATTACTAGTTACTAAACATTTATCCCTAGAAAACGATTTAAAGAACTGTTTATCAATGCCAATAGTGGATACTGTATCATACAATTTATTTGGGCCTTTTCTATTAAGTTGTCTTATTTGCCTGTTAAGGCTAAGGAGGGTGTTTTTACATTGTTTGGTCCTTGTCTTTGTTGTCTTGGACAGCAACTTTTTGCATTTATTGTAGAGTTTGTTGATACTGGAAGTCCACCGTGGGAGCTTGAATTTACTTGGTGCTATGGCTTTGACTCTAACTGGTACAGTCGAGTTTATACACTTTTGCACGGGATTGTACAGGGTTTTAGTGTAAGATTCAACGTAGTTATCGCATTCAGTTTGGGGTGGGGCTTATAATGCATTTATACCTTCATCTAGGAGGGTATAATTTGTCTTGGTGAAAAATTTTTTAGTCTGATTTCACCCCTTGTAAGTTCTGGTGTTAGTAACAGTTCAAAGGTGACTGATTTGTGTTAAGTTTTAACTAATGAGGGTCCAACAGTTATAGCAGTACATCTGTCTGACATGTTGGTGAGGACCAGATCTAGAATGTTTTCTCCTCTTATTAGGGTGTAGACAATTTGCTCCAGAGCATTTGAATTCAGAAAGTCAAGGAACTTTTGTGCTAGCGAGTTTGGGCTAGAGTAGCTTTCCCAGTTGATGGTGGGATAATTGAAATCCCCCATAACCAGTGTGTTTGGTAAAATTTGGATCGTCTTCAGTTTGGTTAAGTAGGCTTCATGGGTGTTGTGACCCATAGAAGGGGGAACTATAACAGGCTTGGACTTGAATGGGTGTCTTACCCACTGTAACCAGAACGTGGAGTTACCCCTTGGAGTTGTCCAGTCTAACTAGACAGTAGGTGAATTTATCTCTAATATAGATTGATTTTGGACTCTAAAGGTGTACAAGGCATTGTAGCCTTGCAGGGCAGCGGTACGCTCTGAGGCCTTAAACCAGGTTTCAGTGTCTGCACAGACATCTACATCTTCTTTATGAAATCACAAGAGTGTCTCATTAAATCATGTATTGAAAAAAAAATTATGTCCCTCACCCCTCTCTAACATAGAAAAAAACAGGCGGGATATTTCATTTAGATGCGTTAGTATATTGAAACACACCAGGATGGATAGCAGCATCATAAAATCTAAATGAATTGGCTAACAGACAGACCTTACATACATACCTGCTTACATTTCAACTGGTTACTACGAAATGTCAGTTAGGCTCACACATGCTCAGTATTTATACACTTTTGCAAGCCCTTGAATAGCTTCTTAATGGTATACACACACACATTAATCTACATTCCCCCCTCCTAAAATGATTACCCTTAGTAAAAACAATATTAGAGTTAGACATACATTATTACAGACCTTAGAAACAAAACACAATATTCATGTCCAAGTTGCTGTGTATCTGCTACATGGCCTGGAGATACGACCGGATCTTGTAACATAACATTCTGAACTGAAATTAGCACACAGGGGCAGTCTTTGGTGAACAACTCATATCAGGAACTTCTGGATTCATCACAGAAATGGGAATATTTTACGCAACGTCCTCTAGAATTGGAACACCAGACAACTCACTCTGAGATAAAGCGTCTTTCTCACAGTGTATGTGTTGTGGTATAGGCACGGACACCGGTCTCAAATGTGTCCAATTCTGCCTAAACTCTGCTGCTTGTGATTCCACAATGTACGATCTCAGCTTTGGGCAAATACTCTTCATAACACCAATCCGATCATAACCTTTGGACGTTTGCATCCTTATCACTTCTCCTTCTAGTAATGGATTGAGCGGTTTGCTGGTTTTATCATAGCAGAAAAAAAAAATGAAGACCGCAAACACTTTAAAATAACAAAACAGGCAACACAGAAGCAAGGACATACTCCCCAATTTATTCTTAGCGCTTTCATCTTAAACAATAGTAAGACTTTTTTCAGATAAAATCAAGAACCACCCCTAAATATACTTATACAATCACATGACAATGACTGCTCCGCTTTTCCATTTAAAGAAGCATACACAATATAACAAAACATACTGAACTACAATATATAAAGTTAAAAAAAATATATATAAATCTATATAAAAACAATATAAATTATTATTATCTACACTGTGCTTTTAATTTCAAAATATAGCTAAAGGATGCCATTTCATTCAACCCAGGCCATCCAACTGCTTTTAACCACAAAATCTAGAATAATTCCCTTCTCTCAGGCATAGCTGCCAGGGACCACCCCTGGGACTCTCCCTCACTTGTTCAATGACTATAAATTTAAAATGATGCCCAGAGTTTTCCAACATATGTTTGAATAAAGCATTATTCACCCCCCCCCCATTTTATAGGTATGTTCAAAAATATGATTTTTTTAATTTATGTTCCATTTTATCTATATAAAATGTGGGGCAACACTGAGATAATGCCCCATAGACTACCCCAGGGCTATTACAATTAAATCTAACTGGATACAAAATTAAAAGGTTTCTTGAAGCAGGAACAATATTTGTTAAAAAAAAAAAAAAAAAAAGATTCATCATATCTCAACATATTACATTTACTAAAAAAGTCCAATGAGTCCACACATAAATATTGTTCCTGCTTCAAAAAACTTTTAATTTTGTACCAAAAATTTAGCAAAAATCGATAGTAATAGAATTCCAGGCATTAACAATCGGGTGCGTAGGGGAATCTGAAGAAGTTCTATGTGATGTACGGAACAAAAGCGCTAAACTTGTTCTAATAAATTTTGAGTTTGGACTACAGTTGCCTCCTTCTTGGTACCACAGAATTTATTAGTTTGAGTCTACCATCCCAGAGGTGCTGTATCAACTTTCCCCACCATGATAAATTACAGTTTAACCACTGGCTACTAAGCCATTGTACAGAAGCTTCAATGTTTCCAGCCACCTCTCTAGTCCCCCACACTACACTACCATAGAATTCTTTACTAACATTAGACCTCATATAAAAAAATTGACCATATCTAGCTATCTGCTTTTGCCATTGCCTTCGGTGAAGAATAAGTACTATCTGGATTTAGAAATTTCTCAAAGTTGTTTTTATTTTTCTCTCTCTCTTGCCATAATGTCTTCAACTGAAGTAAACATCTCTGTAGAATAGCTGACAATATTCTGGCCAGGGGCCAAGCTCCCACTTTGAGTTGCTGAGTGTTTCCTTAGAATATTTTTGCAGTCACCCAAAGTCATTCTCTATGACTATACCAGCTTTCTTCATCACCTGAGTTTAGCTGATGCATTCCTGGCCTGCAAATACTTGTCAGTCGAATCTGAAGTTATCTTAGGTTTACTTTGTAAGGACTGCCACCTTCATTATCTAGTCCAGAAAAAATAACGACTGGTTCTCATATTTTTATTTGTTTAGATATCTTTTTAACATGGATATTTATGTATTTGACAGAACTGTCAATATTACTGGATTTTACACATTCAATGTCTGCTGGAGGCACAATTATTTAGGCAACATACTGGCTATAAGGCCCTAAAAATGAAGAAAGACATGAGAAAGGCATGCTGCTCGTTGAGTGGGTTATTTGCTATTGCCAGAAATCTTAGTTTTTTTGACTCACATACCCAGTTTGTTTACTTATTGAAGGTATCTTACATCTCCCATTTCTTATAAAAAGGGTAAGACCCACAGGATAGAATATTTAGGCTATTATGAAGACTTAAACCTTGCCTGTGATGTAAATAGGACTTGCTGGACCCCATTTATGGAATAAGCTCCCCATCCCCTTGTGAAGCAGAGCTCCTCCCTAACCCAATTCAAGTGCAACTTGGACAGTTGGATGGGAAACAGGAAATTCATCCCTGGTTTGGCACCTATGTCTCTAATGCAAACAGATAAACCTGTAAATGATTCATTTCCCAGGCCTATGCTTACACTTATCAAGTGTATCAGAACTTGTCAGAGATTTGGGATGCATGGCTAGGCTTAAAAAGGCCCTTGTGGTCATTAGCCTAGTAAACACCTATAAACCTATCTGTATTCTAACCATTGATGGCTGGCAAGGAATCCACATTAACAAATGAGGATTTACTTTGCAACAGCTTTTAAACTGCATCAGTTAAAGAAATCATGACAGTTCCTGAAGTTGATTCTGCAGTCTCAGTTTTGTAGCCTGATAAAAGCAGTTCAAATAGAATCTCTTGTCTCATATCTCAGGTATCTGAGTGCACAAAGCTTTGACATGACAACTTCTTCAAATCCCTGCAATTTCTTCTGTATAACTGCTTATCCTTTCCTTTTACATTGTAAGATCTTGGGGTTTTATGATACACTAAAATGGCTGGTTATGTATGAGATTTCTACCAGAATACTCATCTAATGACAGTCTGATTCTTCCACTTATTGAAGACAAAGTATGTTACTACTGCTTTTAACAAAAGTACTGTTTTTGTTTTAGCTGTCTTCTCTTCAATAATTCTGATTATTTTGATACACTTCCTGATACCTACATCCTGAAAGCTACTGGTAAGTTGCATGACACACTCCTTTCCATTAATAATGGAATTTTTGAGCAGTGCGGTGGTGCAGCGGTTAACATTGTCACCTCACAGCAAGAGGTTATCCGGTTCGATTCTTGGCTGGGGTGCCTTCTCTGTGGAGTCTGTACATCCTCCATGCCTTCACATGGGTTTCCTCCGGGTAGTCCGCATTCCTTCCACATTCAAAGACATGTGTCTGGAGCGTTTCTCCCTGGGCATCCGCTGAAAAAGGGCTCTGTCCTAGTCAAACTTTCCCATTTAACAAATGTTAAAAAAAATAAATAAATAATATATTCATAGATAATAGGTAGGAACTAAGCATGCAGTGCAAAATACCATTAAGGAGTCTAGTCCAAATTCTGGATTACCTCAAACCACTGTCTGGTGAAATGACTTGCTAAAGCTGAGACAGAAGTCAAATTAAGGGAGAAAGATTCAAACCTTGTTTCCTTTAATCCTCTATACGTACTGCCAGAGAGAAGTATGAGGGTGATACAAACAAAAGGCACATCTATGCAGTCTAGAAATACAAGATGATTGTCCATTTGGTCTGACATACTTTATTTCTTCATCATCTTTTTCACAGTTTAAACCATATATTATACTTGTCCATTTGACTACATATAGTTTGAACTTTCAAAGTAATATGCTATCAGTAATACATATTAGAAAAAAATATTTGTGTTTTGACAAGCTGTAGATTATTGTCTAATGTAAATTGTTCAGGTATTCAATGTCTAACATAGAATTAAGCATATTTATCACAAGAACTTGTTTGTTGTCCTTCAACTGGAAAACTTCTAGAAACTCTGAGTAATACTAAACATACAGCAGCCAAATAAGGTAGTCGCTCTGAAATAAGTCAGTTATGACTTTTAGGCAAAGCGATGCTGGAATTTCTTGAAGAATCTGTTCCTTTTGTTGTTTTAATTAAGCAATAATCCACGGGGCCTACCACAAGTTTCCCACGTTTGGTGTAGATTCATCACAAGGGTAAAGCCTGAGTGATTAAACAAAGCCACGTTTTAGTAAATCTTGATATAACCAGAAACAGGAATGGATTATTGCATTTATAAAGTGACATTATTTATGAAATAAATTGCTTACCTTTCTTAAATAATGTCATTATAATGGCACTTCAGTGCCATGGGGCGGCTGCGGTGGTTCTGGGTGGCCACGGTGGTGCAGCATTGTCACCTCACAACAAGAGGGTCTCCGGTTCAAATCTTGGCTGGGGTGCCTTCTATCTGGAGTCTGCATGCCCTCCCTGCAGTCATGTGGGTTTCCACTGGGTGTTCCAGTTTCCTCCCACATTCCAAAGACAAGTAGATGGATTGGACACACTACAGATGTAGAGATTAAATCAAAATATCAGTCTTCAAAACTTTTCTGTCATAGGTAGGGTATGCATTCCTTGAATGACATATGTCTAGTTAATTTTACTAAAGCATTACTTCCTCTGGCTAATTTTCTGACTGTTAAAGAAATCATTGTGTGTGCCATGAATGGACTAACGTGAGAAGTGCTTAACGCTTAAATTCAGATTTTTGGACTCTCTCTGGATATGACGTATCTATTGTACTACTTTACAATTTTTTCTTTATTTTGTATTTGTTTTTTACCAGCATAGTGATTTGATCACAAATGCAAAGCTTCAGCCATAGCCCACTAGACTGCATGATTTGCATACAATATTTATGCATTGATACGAAACTGCTGCATACTGACAATTAATAAGGAATGCTAATTGGGATACACTAGTTCTCTAATAGACATAAACAGTTCAGTAACATCACATACAGTTTTATATCTTCTTTTGAGAGCAGTTATTTAGTTATAATACCACCTAATACTAAGAATATTTAATATGTTTTCCAAGTGCAAAAATGTGGATGATTTGAGCAAAGGAATATATTTATAAATAAAATGTTCGACATTGAAATGTCCTACTTCTGCAATAATGAACTCCACAGTGTTATTAATGGTTTCTATGAATGGGATTCAGTTCAATTTCTATAATCAAAAAAAAAAAAGGAAAGGCAGAAGCAACTCCTCTTGTCTGATGAAGGCTCAGGCCTTCTGTGACTTTTTTAGAGATACAAAACGATTATTCTTGTGTACATTTGTATATTTTTTTGCTTTATTAAAGGATTTAAAGTCATCTGGCCCCTTGCTCTGTCCACTATTTTTCATACTTTTTGGATTTCTGTTTTTTTAATAACTTTCAGCTGTTCTGTAACTTTCTGCAGTTTTTGTTTGCTCTGTTTTGAATGTGTATGTTTTGGGAAGTTATGTTTCTGGAGCTGTATGGGCATAGTAGTTAACTATATAAAAAAACTTTAAGAAAATAAAGTGCAGTTACAATACTATAAATGGGAGTGCACACAACAATTTTCTGTGACACATTAAAACCATGTGAAATGCATACCTTGTGTTTAAGACTGGTTTTTCATCTGCATAATACCAAACAAGTATTATGGTGCCATCAGCGAATAGTACATAATATATTTTTAGGTCTCCGAACTGTTAAGTCCTAATTTTTGCTTGTGGCAAAACCAGATAGCCCCCTTTCCAGCAAAGGACAGTCCTAATTTGTTCCCATCTGTGGCAAAGCTAGAACAACTCTTTCCCCAAACAGGCTTGTTTTCTCCTTGATCATGATACGAGCCTAATGATTCATCCATCCTCCATAAATGAGACTGAGAGTCAGGTGGTAGAAATAATCCCACATTTCCAGAACACTCTGCCCCATTCTCCAGCCCAATCATTCTTCATTGTGGTTTTGACTCCTGCTAAAGCTATTTTTGATGAATATTCTTGCATGATCATCTATTCTAATCCACCTAACTTCCTGTGCAATGCATTCATAAACTCAGTCCAATACATTGCATGTTATCCTCCTCACACTTAAAAAGATGTTACAAATACTGTAGGACTAGTCCACATTCCCCTTCCCAAGAATGGGTGAGCCCACACCAGATGCTCATGCCCACCATACCTGTTTGGGTGTTCCAGCTTCCTATGCAGCTAACTAAATAATGGTTGCTTTGGGCGTCGTTGGGGCTTTATCCCTGTACATCACTGAACCAGGCTGATGTGTATATATTCTGAATAGAACAGTACTGTGTAATGGATCAAAGCTGAAATGGACATGAAATGACAAATATGAGTATATTTAAAGAAAAAAAACTAATGCAGCACTACTTATTAAAGTTCTTAGAGCATCTCTAGTGTTATTTTTTTATCTGCTCTCACACTCTATAGCCCAACACACAGATTGTTTCTTGCGGTCACTTACCTGCACTGCTTGGTGCAGCCCCACTCTGTTTGCCCTCGCTAATGCCTGGGCTCTCTCTGCTCAACCACCCTGCCCTGCCCTCATTTTCTACCTGCTCCCTAGAGAGACTAATTAGATAGCTGATCTGCGAGCTGATATCCCCCCGGTCTAAATGGTTACATCCTTTTGAAACCTGTTCTGAAAGCTTGCAGACTATGACACAATGGTATATTCCAGTGTTTCTCTTATGTTATCAGCTACCTCTTAAACCTGTGTTTTTATTTTGCAGGTATGTTTCCGGTTTAATGAATGGTTTTATTAGCTATTTGTTAGAAGGATGTTTAATGCCTACTATTTTTTAGATGATGCAAGACTCTTTTTGATATGTTAGTAGTGTTCTTTGCTATGCTACAGATCTCTGCTTGCATTTTTAGTTTGCTAGTATGGGGTAGATTTCAAAATGTATTTAATTGTAGATTGCCTTTTACTAATTGTTTAATGCAAATCAAGCTAATGATTTTATTGGTTTTAATTGTTCTCATGAGGTTATTGGTGATTTTGAGCTTTAAATATGTGCCTTCAGAGTTTGTATTTCATTGTATTGAAGCTGATGAAGGAATTGTTTCCGAAAGCACTTGTCCTGTGTGCACTTCATTAAATTTTATGCTACGAGCCATGGTAGCCTTACTGTTGTTTTTTTTTTTTGTTTTGTTTTGGATTACGGTGTCTGCAAAAGGGCTTTTGGTCATCTTTGTGTTGTTTTATTTGACTTTTATGCAGAAAACATCTGCAATCTGCCTATGCAAAATCTCTGCAGAAGTAAGACATATAAATAATTCCACATTACAGGGATCTGTAACTAATGAAGATGTTGCTGTTAGCCAACAACATTATAGTTAATTGTTTCATCTACAAATAAAGTGCCTGTTGCCCTTGAAGAATAAATTGCCTATGTTACATTACAAAATGATAAGCTAGTAATATTGCAACAGGGAATGGATGGCAAACTGATAACAGGTTCATAGTTACTAGGTAACTCCTCCAAAGGAGGACATTCACAGGACTGCAGCATCCACTCCCTTTAAAGTGCAACACAGTACAGTACCAGCGATCCATCTGCATACTGTGGGAGTAGAACCTCCAGCCTTCAGCGTCAAAAGTAAGGCTACTACCTGTTATGCTACTAGCAGTGCAAATAGATGTGGAATAAGCAGCACTAAACTTCTCTTCCCCTGAAGCTCTCAGCTCCTTGCACATTTTTTTTATTTATTTAACGTTTGTTTACCAGAGAAGTCCAACTTGGAACAAAGCCACTTTTCAGCAGAGGACCAGGGAGAAATGCTCCAGACGCATGTCTTTGTAATGCAAGTGGAAACCCACACAAACACAGGGAGGACAAACAGACTCCACACAGAAGGCTCCTCAGCCAAGAATCAATCCAGAAAACCTCTTGCTGTGAGGCAACAGCACTACCACTGCACCATCCACTTGACACAACTAAATCTTTCAATTTCACAGCAGAAGAAATCTGGAAAAAAGCTGCAATTTATTTGGGGGAGGGGCAAACGCTAAAAGTTGCTAAAATTGTGTTTTCTGTTTATTTCCAAAGAAGATGGGAAGATGGAAACTTCTTGGGCTATCATTATTTAGTGAATTCCATTCTCACTGATTTGCCAGAAAATCACAAATCTTAAGAGGAACAGACCAAAAGTATGAGCCAAATGTTCTGTAAAAATCTAGTCAGTTGAGAGCCATGGACACAACTCCCTGAATCACAAGTGGTCATGTGGGTAGAGAATGCAGTATGTTGTACCTAAGGGTTTGAGCCTAGGTAATGCTAACTGCCAGTTATAAGTAACTGGGGCATTCTACAGACACACACCCACACCTGCCTTAATAATTAAAATGGAGCACACACAGCCTACCTTCACAACTAAAATGGAGCACACAGAACCTGCCTTCATAACTAAAACGGAGCACACAGAGCCTGCCTTCATAACTAAATAAAACAGAGCACTTCTTACAGTGGGTGACTCTGGCAGCAGGCTTAGCAGCAGTGATATTTTCTGCACACTTTTGTTTTAAATTCATGTTAGCGTGCAATGCACACAAGTCCTCAAATTCCATAATCTTGCAGCTGTAAAAAAATGTGGAGGTGCGCTCCCACCCCCTCGCTCTATGGTTCCAGCGCCTATGAGTTCAAGGGGGGTTTATACTGATTTAAAAAGTTGCATTTTGAAACATGTTACACCAGAAAATGAGATTCAATTAAAAAGTGTATTATTGTATAAAGAAACTATCTTTATTCTTAAGTATGGTACCATGACACTTGCTGGTTTAAATAGAGAATGCGACTGGACATTTCTTATTTAATTATTTCAAAACTAATTATTTAATAAAAGTTTTTTTTAATTGGTTAATTAGAGTGATTTACTATAGTATATAAAAAGTTTTATTTTTGGGTGTGTTTTATCTCCTGTAAGGCTGGAAAGCCGAGGCGCTAGAGTACTGAGTGTGTTTTACTAGTGCTTTTGGGCTTGTGCTTATTAAATCTTTTTTCTCTGATCATTCATTCTGGATTATTGACACTAAGTTAATAGTTTTCAGTAACAAAAAATCCAAACCATGCCAGTCCCCTCTCCCAATCCACTCTTCAAATGGAACCAAGATAGAATCTACAAACCAGAATAAGCTCCTAGGTGTCACAATAGATGACAATCTAAAATTTGATAAACATATTTCTCTGACAATCAAAAAAGTCCATATAAAACTTGGCACCCTCTACCAGACCAAACCATACCTTACTCAAAGGGCCAGGCTGGCCAGTGCTCATTCACACCTGCCATTCTCCCTCCTCTATTTTTTTCTCATTTTCACAAACCTGCAAAAGACTGACCTCAATAACCTATAATCCCACTACAACAAAATTGCCAAATTTGCCTCTTATCATCCACACAGGACCTACCAATGCACAGTTCTTTCCCAGTGTAACTGGATACAACTCCCTAACCTTTTATCTCTCAATCGACTTACTATGGCCCACAAAATAGTGCACCAATCCACCAATTGTCCCTCTCTTTCTGATCTAGTACCAATCTCAGGTCCCTCAGATTTTCCGACAAACTTATGCTAAAGGTTACACACTCCCACAACTATCATTGAGACTCCCTGTATTCTTACAAAATAGCCAAACATTGGAACACTCATCCTATCTCAAAATATCCTAACTATCATGAGTTCAAACTACTTATAAAGGACTACCTAACTACTTACTGGCTTTGCTCCTGCCATACTCCTGGCTAATTATTCCCAGCTTCATTACTTTAGCATCCTTTTGCACTTCCTATATCGACCCCTATCCTGCTGTCTCTAGCATTGCCACTTCTTCATTTCATCTTTATGCTGGACTGGTTATACTATCCAACTTCATTCTACTGCTCTGTAGGTCATGGGTTCATATGTACTATGCTCATAATCTGTACATGTAAATAGCAACTGACTCAGTATCTCTGATAGTATTCATTGCTTCATTATTATTGTTTTGTTCTGCACTCTCTCTCTCTCTATATATATATATATATACTCTCTCTACAGATATATATATATATATATATATATATATATATATATGTGTGTGTGTGTGTGTGTGTACTCTGTTATTTGCATTTTAATTTGTATAAAATTATTAGTTTTAGTATTGTTACTGTATTTTTTGGACATTTTCTCCTTAGGCCTCTGCTGAAAATGAGCTCCTAGCCCAGACCCAGTTAACAAATGTAATAAATAAATAAATAAAAATAAATAAAAAAATAAAACATTCAACTTACAAAAATATTGCAGCATTCATCAAACTTACTTTACTATAACATGTCCTAAGACTATATAACATTCTAATAAATAGTCAGTGTTCTTACATAATTGAAAAATACTGAAAGTATTGCATCTTTGTAAAAAAAATGTCACCTATCTTATATTGATATTAACTTCAAGATTAAGACCTCTAGGATGGAGTGTTCTGAAATTCAAAATCATTTGACTTTCTAAATCTAGCAGTTTAGATATAAAACTTCCTCCTCTGTGCAAAATAGGCTGACCCAGCACACACAAAGTTTTATCAGACACACCATGTGCAGAATAAAAATGTTCAGCAACACGATTATGATTGTGTACGTCTCCCAGATGCTCCAACACCCTGACTTTCACCATTCACTCTGTCATATTTACCATTTAAGATTACTACATTCACATCCCAAAATGTACGCAACCTCACAAGAGTTGCATGTTAATTGTCCTCTGGAAATAAATTTCCTGCCATTAATAAAACTGCCCAACAAATTTTAAGTTTGTTACAAATTTTACAATCCCCACATGAAAATGTTCCCATTGGTGCATTTTTATCATACATACCTTCCTGTTATAATTTAATAATTTGTTAAGGTTTAAATACACTCCAATAGGAATTTGTTACCCTTTTTGGGGACAGTTGACCATATTGTTCATCCAAGGAAACTAGATGCCAAGATTCTAAAACTAACTTTCTCATAATTTTGGAAAAGAGGGACTACATACTGACAAAATGAATGTCTATCACCTTTCAAGTGATTATATACCCTCCCCACTGTTCATACCATGTACTGAGCTGTATGCAACCTTCCTCCTCTTTATGGCGCAAGCTCTATCTCTTGCCAAACCCAAGAACTCTTCACTATAAGATCTTCCAGATATCCCCTGAACTACTTCCTGCAAAAATTCATCTTTCAATCTTTCATCAGATGTATTCCGCAAAATACAATAAAATTCACCAAAAGGCAGAGTCTATAAGTTGAGGGAGATGCATGCTGGAAGCACGCAAAAAAATTATTGGCAGATGTGGGCTTCCGGAAAGGTTTGAACTGAATCCTTCCACATTCATTGTCATGAAACTGAATATCAAGAAAATGAATTTCTCCACTGCTTTGCTGAAAGGAAACTTTTAAACTATGGGCAATCTTCTTCAATTTCTCCACAAACAAACATAATTCTTGTACAGGGCCCTTACAAATGAAAGAAAAAAGATAATCTATATAACGTCTATATAATAAAATGTTAATAAAAAAACAATATTATAGATAAATCTTTTTTCAAACTCTCCAATATAAATGATGGCATCAGTTGAAGCACATGGACCCCCAATGGCAGTTCGATTTGATTGTAGAAAAACCTATTTTTCAAACAAAAAATAATTATAGATTCAACAATATAACAACAAAAGCAATGTGTGGCTCCTTCCCTATCATCTGCCAAACAGCCTCCAAACCCCATTCTATTTTTAATATTGGTCTAAAGGGCATTTACGTCAATGGTGGCCCCATAAAAAATCTCCTGCCACTAAATGGGTTTGACTAATTAACATATTTCCTGAGTGTTCCTTATTTGTGCAGAGATCTTATACAAAAACTTCTTTAACAGTAAATAAAGTAAAATTCCAACATTTTCCATACAGGAACCCACCACGGAGACAATAGGTCTTCCCGGGGGGGGGTCTCTTAAGTTCTTATGAGTCTTGAGAATGGCATATAAGAATGGATCCAGCGGTTTTTGGACATATAGATTTATAACATCTTTTGCTCTAAAATAACCCAGTTTTCACCCCTGTACAAAAGCTCTCAAAGCTCAGCATTAAATTCAACCACTGGATTTCTGGGTAATTTTATATAATCACACTTCACTCAAAGTAACCTTTCAACCATTTGTACATATTTAAATCTTGGTATCACAACCCAATTATGTCCCTTGTCAAATTGCTTAAAAACCTTTTGTGAGTGTTTTTCCTCAAGTAGTTCAAAGCTTCCCATTTCCCCTTTGTTAGATTATACCTTTTATGTGCCCTATTGAATTTCAAAAATTCATATTCAACTTTTTTAATCAACAGTTGTACAAATAAACATACAGCATTCGCCACTTTCAGTGGGGAAATTCAATTCAGATTCAACTTTTTTAATCAACAGTTGTTCAAATAAACATACAGCATTTGACACTTTCAGTGGGGAAAATGAACTTGAATGAGGAAGCAGGCTACTGGTAATTTACAATAACCAGTACGAAAAAATACATCCTTATTACCATCTTCCTCTGGCTCACTCATAGCGTCATCATCAGGCAAAAATTGGTTTTCATGACTGGACATATCCAACAAAAGATCGTCTTCCAAAATCGCCTCCGATACTACACCCTCCGCCACATTACTGTCAGCAAAAAATATTCTAAGATGGAACTTTTGTATAAAATCTTTTTAACATCCATCAACACATCTGCAAGGGCAGGAAATCAAGTGGGTAGAAATTTGGTACCTTAACTTAATACATTCAGAAATTCTTCATAAATATGCAGATCAGAAATATTGACTACTTACACCCCACAATAAACCATCACCAAATTAAGTCCACAGTGTTAGAGTCCAAAACATGAGAGTCCAACAGTAGAGAAAAATACCCCGTCCCATGTACAAAATGTACACCTTCCTGTTGTTGCCTCCACTTCGATACTTATTGCCCTTTTCCTTTCCTTGAGAAAAATTCTCCCTCATGTGCTGTTGCTGTTCTGGTCACTGTAATTGTTCAACAGAAGCATCTAACTGAATATTGTCAAATGAGATGCTTTTCTTCAAAGATGTTTCAAATGAAGAGATTGAAGAGTTCCTCATAACAGAAGTACATCTAGCTATTTGCTTGAACCTAGTTCTTCCTCTCTTCGGTTTCCATTGCCAAGCATACATCAAACCCAAACAAAAGTCTCCAATATCTCGCAACAACTTCTTCTACTTCCTGGTAATAGTTTCCTGCTCAACCTTATTCATCTTTTTCTTTATTTCTACCATGCTAACGGAAAACGTAACCTCTGATGATTCACCCATCAGTTTCTTCTGCAAATTAATAATCTCCTGCTGTAATTTACCATGTAGTCGGTGATTACTCTTCACCAAAACATGAATTCATCCCAAGGTGCACTCCAAGCTAATTTGTTTCCACTCCTCTAACAAATTACGCTCGTCATTGATGATATCACTGATCAACACACATCGACATCCTGAAAAGTGTAACATTTTTTGTAAAGTATGGAATAAAAGTCATGCCAGCAACTACAATACTCTTTTTTATCCTTGTACCCTTTTTCTAAGTTTTCTCTGTGGGCGTTGCAGTTGCACGTATCTGGATGGATATATAGTAAAAGTGGCATTGTACTCGATGATTGGCATAATGAGAGCTGAGGAAAGGGAAAGATCTAGAAGCAATTACTTGTCAGTCAGCTATGCAATACAGAATGACTCACCAGAGGACACATGCTGGTCAAAAGTTATGTCACTGTCCACATAAGCCCCAAATCTTGAACTACTGGGAAAATTCTTAGGTCAGTACAATCAATTGAACTGACATAGTCCTTGATATCAGTAACATTTTACACCTATATTATTTATGATTGTTTAACATGCTTTACATGTACAGTAAACTCTCAGTTAACCGGCACCCATGGGGATTGGTAGATGCCAGATAACTGTTGTTTCAGGTTGCTTGAGAGTTACTATTAAAAATAGGCCTGAATAATACTGTACCCTATATTATCTGTTTGGTTTGACTTGTTCTCAGGTTGGGGAGAGAGGCAATTTATTCCTATCTTCCATTTTAAAACTTTTAAACTCTAAAAAACATAAGGTATGTTTCTGCGGCGGTGGGGGGGACGAAACTGCAACACATGAAAATTGTACTGTATTTCTTCATGGCTGCTTGAGAGTGCCAGTTGCTTGAGTTTCAGTTAACTGAGAGTTTACTGTATACACTATTTTCACAATCTCTTTTAATGAATTACATTACGTATGCAAATTGCATTTCATTATGCAGTTCATAAGACCCTGTTTTCTTTTTGTCTTCCTCTCTTAGCAAAAAATGTTGTCAGACGCCAGTACTATTCTCTGAATTTCAGGTAGATATGCCACCCTTGCTGCTTATTCTACTGAAAAGAAGATAATCTTCTTCTTCTTCTTTTGGCTTTTCGCGGTTAGGGGTCTTCACAGTGGATCACCTGTCCGCTCATGATTGGCAGTTGAGTTTTACGGTGTCGAGTTGCCAGTCCGATGCCCAACCTTCCACAGAAGGGACACACATGCATGCACTCATGCCTAGGGCCAATTTAGAGTGTCCAGTCCACCTACAGCATGTCTTTGGGATATGAGAGGAAGTCAGAGCACCAGGAGGAAACCCACATGAACTCAGGGTGGACATGCAGACTCTGCACAGAAGGCACCCCAGCCAAGGATCAAACCTGAGAACCTCTTGGTGTGAGGCGGCAACACTAACTGCTGCACCACAGCGGGCACCCTGAAAAGAAGATAATCTAAATATAAATAATCCTAACTTAACTATTCCATTTCATAACTGAATAAGTAAGAAAGGACAAGAATCACAAACAAAGGGAAATATTTTGCATCCAGTTTGGTAATGACTGTTTATTTGTTTGTTAGGGAGCATGAGCCATTTCCTAACTTACTCTACCACAGGTATGGATGTTTTCCCTGATGAGACACATCATAACTTTGCAGGATATTGTTTTTGTCTACAGTGATGTTGCCTCAAATTAGGTTCATTCAGACATCAAAGTAATAGGGACTAGTTTTAATTATCTCCAGCCATAAAATAATGAAATATATTACCTACTATATTTCTGCTCCTCTTAACCCATAACCACAAAAATATTTCTTGCTAGAAATAAATGTTGCACCCTGATGTGCAAGAGTGTTACACATGTGCATTTCTGGAAAATGCAGAATTGTTGTGCTGAAATGTCTCATTGCGGCAGATCACTAGTCTTAGATCAGTTGCCTCACAGTGCTCAAAACTATTTCAGCTTTTGAGTTCCTTATGGGAGTCATATGGATTTAATTTGTTAAAAGCTTCCCAGGTATGATGAACTTTTGCTCCTTCTGTTCGCCTTTTCTAAACAGATAATTCTTGGTGTTCCTCAGGAGATTATTATGGAGAAGTAACTATTTTATGCTTTATTTATTTATTTTATTTGACATTTGGTTATTGGGAAAATCTGACTGGGCACAAGACACATTTTCAGTGGGAGGTCCGCAGAGAAACGCTCCACAGTAATCCAGCAACATTTTAGATAGGTGCAAAAAACAGAATACAGAACAATAATATAACTTGTATAGCTACAAATAATACAATATATGTCAGAAAGCTGAAAAATACATGGGCAGTTATGCTTTGTTACATGTGTATGAGAGGACCAGAGCAGGAAGGGAGAAATAGGTGTGATGGTAAGTGAATATAAGAATGTTTGAGGGAAAGTTAAATGGAGGAAGTAATAAGCAGTTGCAGTATACAAAAGAAGGATGAAAATACATAAATTAGGGAAATGCTTTGATGGTTTCTCCCACCAAATAAAGTTCATCTGGAGCCACAAAACCTAATCGACCCCTAAGATGAAGATAACACAATGTAACATATAAAGTTTTATATATAGTTATTATACTATATATAAGAACTACCCGCGGTAGTGGTGCTGTGGTAGCGTTGTCGCCTCACCGCAAGATGTTGTCCCATTCAATTCTCAGCTACAGCATCTTCTGTGTGGAGGCATGTGTGAATGGGCGTGTCTTCATTGAAGGTTGTGCATCAGGGCTGGTAATTCAGCACGTAAAAATCCACTACCAAACATTAGCGGACCGAAGACACAACAACTATATATAAGAACTATGTTTATAAGAGCAATATTTAAAATCCACTCCTATTTTTGTTCCGATTTATATTGGGATCGCTCAGTCGCTGTTTGTGTGTGTGTGCGTTGTGTGGTACAGAGGCCATTATATTTCATAGCTACAGGGAACCACTGCAGAGGAGTGGAAGAGATGCATGTGGCTCCAGAGCCACAGGTTGCAGACCCCTGGACTAGAGAGTCAGCTTTGGTTGGAGTTGTTTTGATGGTGTAAGTTCCTGACTTATGTCAGACAGCAAGCTCAAAAATGCTTTGGCTAATCAATAATTTGCATACTGAGTAGACTATACGATGGGCGATTTGGTAAGGAACTGGAATTTGGAGCAGGGGTGTGTCATATTTTTCTTAAACATATAGGTTCATAGGTAGGTACTAGGCTATCAGCCCAAGGGCCTAAGTAAGCCTAGCCAACAAGGTTCCCTGGCTTACGCCACCAAAGAAATTTATTTTCCTGTGCCCCTGTCGAGCAGAGCCACAGAAGTGATCCCCGGGGTGTATTTCATATTTTCCATCCACTTATCAAGATTTTTCTTGAAGAGTGCTAATGAGGAACTTTGCTTGACATAGATGGGTAGCGTGTTCCAGACTATGGGAAGTCTCTGAGACAGGAATCTATCCCTCCAGCATGTCCTGTTTATTGTGGTGACAAGGTTTAGGTCCCTTGAGCATGTAGTTCGGATGGATTGGGATTTCTTTAGGTGTAGCATGTCCAACAGCTCTGGGTTTGACATAGCTTTATATGTTAGGCAGAGATCACCTCAGAGTAGGCAATATGCTACGGAGTAAAGCTGGAGTTTTTTGAGATGGTCAGCGTATGGCATCTGTTTGAGGTCAGTAATCCTCTTTGTGAGGCACATCTGTGGACTTTCCAGCTGCTGCAGATGTCTTGTGAGGAACATTCCAAAAGGGGCGTTGTACTCTATAATGGGTCTAATGAGTGTCAAGTAGAGGGGAACAATGACCTCTTTTTTCCAAAATGAGAACCCTTTTGTGATGAGGTGTGCCATGTAGAAAGATTTCCTAACTACTGTGGTGATGTGATTATCAAAGGAGAGACTTCTGCCCACCTCAGTCCCCAGGTCTCTTATCACACATTCAGCGTTAAGTAGACTGCCGCCTATGTAGTAGTTCATGGATACAGAGTTTTTACCAAAGGGGATGACAATGCACTTTTTGGTATTGAGCTTGAGGCCATGGCTCTGACACTAGACATCTGTCTCAGTGAGGCCCTTCTGTAGGATGTCCACATCATTTGGGGACTAAACTATGGCTCCTAGTTTGCAGTCATATGCGAACTTCATTAGCCAAAGGCCTTCTGTGTTAGCCTGTACTTCAGAGAAGTAGATGCCAAACAGGAGAGGTCCCAGGACTGAACCCTGTGGTACTCCACTTGTTTGACGTCAGATTTGGAGTCTGCAACTTTTACAATGTGGGTTCTGTCAGTGAGCCAATTGGCAACCCATCTTGTGCCATAGGGATTTATACCTAGTTTATTGAGTTTAGCTATAATTCCAGAATGGGGGATGGTGTTGAAAGCCTTGGTGTGGTCAAGATGGGCTGTGTGAACCACCTTACCCTTGTCTACAGCTTTGGTGACTGCCTCAAAGAAATCGATCAGGTTCAGGAGACATGATCTGCCTTTCACAAACGCAAACTGGGTGGGGTCCAGAGTTTGGTGGTTACCAATGTCTTTGACCAGGCTCATCAGGCTAATAGGGCAATAGTTCCCGGGATCAGTGGTGGCTCCCCCTTTTTGGAGTGGGATAACTGTTGCTGTGTGCCATTCAGTGGGCACAAAGCCTGATGTGAGACTATGACTGAACATGGTGCTTAGGTGGGGGGCCAATTTGTTCTGAAGTTTGTGTAAAAAGCAGCCTGGGATGTTGTCTGGTCCCATGGATGCTTTATTTTTGGCTTTAGAGAGTGCAGCTTTTACCTGTGTAGTTGTGTTTACAGGGACTCTGCATTTTTCCTGTATATATATGGGCCCTTTAGGAGGTAAGAGGGGAGTAAAGTTAGCACTGAACCTATCTGCCAAGATGTTGACAATATCAGTTGGATCTGTAATTTTCATGCCATTATGCTGTAACTCAGAGCAGATCTGTTACCATTGAGATTCTTGACATAGCTACAGAATGCTTTGTGGCTGTCCCTTGAATCAGTGGCGATTTTGTTTTTGTAGCTAGCTTTGGAGGATCTTATAAGGGATCTCAGCTTTTTACTGATCTTATAATCTGAAATATCACTGTTCAGTAACTACATTGCAGCCCAGTAACCTACTGCCTGTAAATAGTGTTGATAAAAATGCTTACATTGCAAAACTCAGCCTGTTGTTTACTAAAGGGTGATATATTAGTCAGGCTACAAAGTTATTACATTTATTATAGCCAAGACATTAAAGTCTTCTTATTTGTTGTGTCAAACTAATTATGAAAAATAGTCTCTAGGATACTTGTTTAGGTGAAATTTAAACTTAAGGCAGTTTTTGGCCTTTCTAGTTGTTTCACAAAATTATATTTATGCTCTTACAGTATAATACTGAATCCCTTCACTTATCAGGCTGCACAGACAAATGATATACAGAAACAGGTGGAAAACTGTTGAAAATTATTACAAATGGATGAAAGGTTATTATAACTTTTCATTTCTAGACACACCTGTCATAATGACATTATATGACATATGGCAGTATTTTTGTCATAAGAAACTGCTGCTGAGAAGCCTTAACTTTATTTATTTATTTTTTTAATTTTAATGAATATAATTCACCTCTGTTATATATGCCTATACATTTCATTATTAAATATAATGACATTTATTATGGATAATTTAAAAAAAAACTTCTCCAATAACTGCTTGTCAAATAATCTTCTTTAAAGTAATCTAAAAAAAGTTGATAAAACCAGAAGCCATCCGTAAGCATGACTTTTTTTTTAACGCTACAGAAAACAGGACAAAATTATATCTATTTTTGAAGTTAAAAATAGCCTGTTATGTTGCAAACAACAGTGCCCTGTAAACATTGCTAACACATTCAATAGTTTCTTCACAGAAACTATACAATCCCTGGCCACACAATTCAAACAAACAACCAGCCCACTCCACTGCCCATGCCAGCAGAATACTACAACTACATCAGATCATCTATTTACCTTCGATCCAGTACCCATATCCTTTATAACATTTCTTCTTAAAAAACTAAAACCCACTAAGCTAGCAGCTGACCTTCTCCCAGCTGAGTTTCTGCAAAAAGCAGCTGAGGCCATTTCCTATCCCGTCTCCATAATCATAAACCGTACCTTGTTAGAAGCCTTCATCCCCTCCATATGGAAAATGTCCCACATTATTCCTCTCCATAAACTAGAGCTCACTAGAGCTAACCAACTACAGACCTATAGCTATACTCTCACCCCTGGCCAAAATTATGGAAAAGTGTGCCCACAAACAACTGATGGAACACCTCACCAAAAATAAAATTCTAGCTAACTCCCAACATGGCTTCAGGCCAAATCACAGTACCACATCAGCCCTACTATCCTTTTCTAATACCATCAATAACTTCAGAAACAATAATAAACTATCATCTGCTCTTTTCTTAGACCTCTCCAAGGCCTTTGATATGGTGAACCACATTCAACTCCTCCATACATTAAACAAACTATCACTCAGTAATTCCACGCTGAAATGGTTCCAATCCTACCTGTCCAATAGGCAACAGGCTGTTCTATGGCAGGACAAATTATCTACATGCCTGCCTGTTACACTTGGAGTTTCCCAAGTATCTATTCTTGGCCCTCCTCTTCACCATCTTTGTTAATGACCTGCCCACAATCACCCCCCATGCCACATGCATTCAATATGCAGATGATTCGACTATCATCAGCACTGCCTCCAACCTGGCAGACCTCACTGCTTCAACCCAAGACACCTTCAACCTAATAGAAAAATGGTTCTCAAGTCGACAACTAGTTCTCAACCCCAACAAAACAAAACTACTTACTTTCTCACCCACTAACAAGACTCTTCCCCCCACCTTCTCTATTACATCCTCCAATGGAATCACTATATCACCAGAAGCTCACACAAAGCTATTAGGTGTTACCACTGATAACTCCCTTAAATTTGACACCCATTTCAATCTTACTATCAAAACCGTCAATAAAAAGCTTGGCTCTCTCTATAAAGTAAAACACTTTCTCACTCCTCATGCTAAAATTACAATTGCCAGCACACACCTACTATCAACTCTTTTCTATGCCTCCCCTCTTTACAAACCTAAACAAGACAACCCTTAACAAACTTGCTTCTTGTTACAATCACATAGCTAGATTTGCCACAAATTCCACCTTTAGAACGCACCACTGCACTATCTTGAAGCAACTAGGGTGGTTAGAGTTTTCCAGCCAACTCCATTTCAACCAACTCAAAATGGCTCACCAGATACTGTATCACCCAGAGAAAACACCAGCTCTGAAAACATCATTCACCCCTATATTAACCTGCAATCTTTACGCTCCTCCAATAAGATCTTAGCTCAAACTACCAAAGCCAATAATTCTGCTGGGGATTCTCTATTCTCAAACTTTGTAGGTAAAATGTGGAACTCCCTACCGACCATGCTCACCTCAGAACCCTCACTCCTACAATTCAAAAAAAAGCTTAAACCCCATCTCAATACTCTCTGGCAATGTCCCTGTTCCAAACCTGATTAACCACTATCATTTACCCTTCTCTTACCTCACTATCCTTAACCGCTTTTTAACAAGGCGCCTTGCCTTTGTAACTGACCTATGTTTTTTTATATGCTGCTGCTGTTTTTTTTTTTTTTCCCAAGATGTGATGTATCTTTATATTGTATTTAGAACTCAACTATCTTCCTTTTTTTGCATTAACAATGTTCATATGTCTGTTATGTACTTGGAGCTTTTCTCCCTGGGCCTCCGCTGAAAATGGACATGTATCCAGTCGGACTCTCCCGGTTAACAAATGTAAAATAAAAAATAAAATAAATAAATAAATAAAAATGGTACCACATTTGTGAAATTAACTAAGCACAATAGACTACAGGGAAATGTTTAATGGTACTATCACTGTTATACTTTTATCATTAAAGCATGCTGCTTTGCTTTACAAAACTGTCTGGCAAGATATCTGCTTCAGTCCAGTATTGACAGTTGGATACTTCTTGACATGCTACATATGTGTGGTCTTACAAATGTCAGAAGATGTGTTTTAACATGAAAAAAAGAAGACAAGAACAAAAGGTTAAAAAAGCATTCATATTGGTTAACAATTTTGCTTTTCAACAGACTGCTTTATGGTCTCCTAGTTTCATGGCACCCTGGAAAGTGATACGAGTATCAAAAGTTAAGAGTCATCCTGAAGTGGGATTGTCTCCAACTCTCCTCTAGTAGGAGCTATGCAAGTATCATCACTTTTATTCTTCTTCAACTAGTCTAACATCTGGCATCTGAGGCAGAAGCAGAACTCAGTTTCAAGTCACCAGCAGTGTGGATGGATAGGTATCCAGTGTACCAATAGTATCACACAAGCTGCAGCAGTCCTGATAACCCATGACAACTGATTATCTGACCTCAGTCACAGATAAAATAGAAAAGAAAATGTTTCTGCTGTATGACAAATACAGCCTTTACAAAACTGATCTGCACAGTGGCTTACCAGGTATGAAACTAAAAAGAGTTTGAGACATCGTCATATTTGAACGTCTAAGGAGGAGATGCATGGTATTAACCCATGGTTAGCAAGGCATCAAAGAAATAGAAAGGAAGTAGGACTCTAAAGTTCAAATGTGAAATGTAATAACAACAGACAAGAACATATCAGATTAAATAAAATATAAATTAAACCCAGAAAATAAATGATAATAAAATCATGGATACGTGTTATTAAAAGTGTGACAGAAAACCAGAGTGGGCAAAATGTGTTCAATGGTCTAATACATATATGACAAAAGGATAGACAATCCGGATGGCATAAATTATTTGTTTATATCTGAAGATAAATTCTATAGCATTAAGATGATACTTCTTCCCCTACACAGCTTTAACAATGCATGTTAATCCTAACTCAGACTCCGCACCCATCCCTAATCTCAAACTTGCACCTTACTTTAAAAAAGAAAAAAAAACTTTATGCATCATTAGCAATATAGAAGACAACTCACTCACCACACGCGAGCGTACACACACACACACACACATGCATGTATGCACATGTACACATGCACTCACACACACCAATATATCTATTGTCTATATGTATATATGTTATGAATGCAGTTTTCCAGTACTTTTGCGACGGGGAGGGAGTGAGGTAGTTAAGGGATAAGAAGCTGGGGGTATATGAGAATAAGAAGAAAAAGGAGGAGGTAAAACAGTGAGAAAAACAAAAAAATAAACAGTTTTGATAGCAGAAGCAGGAAAAAATTAGGAAAATGGAGAAATAAAACAAAACAGAAAGGAGTTTTTATAATATTTTGTAAAACATAGACGGGCAGAAATATGTAGAGGAATAAAGGAATGAGGCAGTTATTTCAGCCTGGTGTGATACATGAACAGAGCCAAGATCTAAAGAAGACTTCTTTTAAGGAATGTTTGAGTGAGTGACTGCTGGGTATTAATCTGATATCCATGGGGATTGAGTTCCAGGCCTTATCCAGAGAGTTGGATTACAGGCCATGTCATATACCTTTATTGGTCTTATAGATTCTGAAAAGTTGTTTTTTCAGAGGAGCAAAGGGTGAGCTTTGAAAGGGACAAGTTATGTATATAGTTGATAGTTGTACAGGAAGTGAGCTTTTAGATCATGTTATGCACAAGAAAAGTCAAGCATTCAGCAGGTTATACAATTGTTCGAGCCAGTTTAACATTTTAAGAGAAGAGTGGTGATATAAATTGTAGGGTAGGTTGGCAGAAAACATCATCACTTTGTTGTAACGTATCTCAAGATTTGATCGATGGCAGGTGTGTATGTTGATAAGAATGAGAGAAGCATAGAGCAAGTAGGGAAAGAGATGAACACTGTTAAGAGTAATTCTAGAGAGGCTGATGTGATTTTATTTGCTGTTGTTCTGTAGCACATAGCTAGTTTTTGTTATATTTTTTATGCAGGTATTGATATAGAGATCAAATGCTATTGCAGTACCTAGCGCTTGGTGTTGCAAACAGCATCAATGTCATTCTGACTTAGTGAGGATATTTTGAAGTTATCTTTGTAGAATGGGAGATATTTAGGGAAAGTAATTTATTTTTAAGATTGAAGGTAAGTGGGTTTGCTGTTATCCAGTATTCAATGGAGCTAAAGGTATTTTGTGTAATGGTCTGTAGAGTGGGAACACTATCTTCTGTGTAGTCCTCCACATACTGTGTAAGAGTAGCTTGTGGGAGGATGTACGAAGGTCATTAGTAAATATGTTAAAAGGCAGAGGACCATGGACACAGCTTTGTTACATACAACAGACCCAGAGTAGACATTTCAGAGTTTAATTTTAGATGTGAGGCTTTGGAAAGGTTTACAAAGAAAAAAAACATAATTTATCTTTACCTTTGGCCTTAATGATAGTGTACAGGAAAGTTATAAGGGCAGTTGCACTATAACTTGACCTGTAGCCGTGTTGAGTATGGGTTGGTAGCTTTTCTTGAAGATGACGATATAGAAGTTGATGAATGCACTTTTCCGGTACTTTTGAGAGGGTGGACAAGATTGCAGTGGATCTAAAGTTAGGTAATTTATTGAACCTGTCTCCTATATGATGCAGAATGATATATTTTTTTCTAGACTGAAAGAATATAAGATTTCTGTATGGATCAATTAATTAAAATAGAGACTGGATATGCAATGCAGGAGGAAACAAGATGTAAGTATCCTGAAGGGAGATTATCAAAAGATGGAGAGTAGGGTCTGGTTTTAATTTTGTGGAAAAATTATCCTTTCTCTTGTTTCATGGCTTTTATTAGTTATGTTTGCCTCCAGACTGCCTTGCAGAAGGGTGAATTAGCCGGGGACTTATTTGATTGGGAGTTGTTTAATTTACAGGAGAGAGCTGTAATTTACTGTTATTTTACATTAAGAAATTCCAGAATCATCCATCTTGTGGCAGAAGGTGTTTACCTGGTCTCTGAGTTGGGAAATTCTCCAGGGAGCTCAATGCATGGCTGTTTATTAACCAGAGGGCACAAGAGTCAGTTTTCCAGCTTTTTTCTCTGCTATAAATCAGGAGGGTTTGCAGGGCTCTGCGATTACTTCCACAGAGCTGTGCAATGCTTTAAAAGTGTTTCAACTGCATCTACAGCTGTCCAGCCTTAGATAAGAATATTTCTTGGATTTACTGCACTTGTACTTGCTTTATACAGTGATATTTACTGTTTTTGAACATTTTAAATCGTTTATTTAATTTTGTGGCAAAAAGTGTCATTTCTATGTCTGTTGGCTTTTTCTAGTTCTGTCTGCCTTCAGGTCTCCTTGTAGAAGGCTGAACTAGCCAGTGACTTGTTTTGTTTACCTGGTCTCTCTAAGTTAAAAAGCACTCCAGGTACTCATAGTGTACTCATCTATTGGCTAGAGGACACAGAAGTCATATATCAAGTTTTTTTTTTTTTTTTTTTTTTGTATTTTCTGCTGTAATCAGGACAGCTTGCTTGGAGCTGCCCACAATGCAGTGATGGTGATTAGCAGTGCCCTGTGTAGCAGCAAATGGCTAGACCATAAAGTTTCCCTCTAAACTTAGCATAAAGTCTGGCACCTGTTAAGCAGTGTAGTATTGTGTGTGATTAAGCTCAGAGCAGCTAGCCTATGCATCAGCTAGCACTGCTATATCCTAGCACTATATAACTTATTGCTGTTACACCCAGAAATGACCCTAGGAGAGACCCCTGTTAACACACAATCCTTAATCCTAGAGCACCAACCCTATTACTAGATGAGATAACTTGGATATGCAATTTCCAAATGTCTCCTTGTTCAGCTTGGAAGACTTGGGCACCCTAAGGAAATTTAGCAATTATCTCATGTTCCCAGACCATCAATAAAGAAAATACAAGTGTGCTAGAGATGTAAGTATGCAACTTTTTTGGAGGTAGAAATCTTGGATTACAAATGAGGTTGTCAAGAATACCCACATTATATATCATGCAACACACATGAAGATTGGCTAATGCTGTTGTGCTTAATAGAAACCTTCCTAAATTTCAAAAAAACCCAAA
This sequence comes from Protopterus annectens, assembly GCF_019279795.1. Taxonomy (NCBI): domain Eukaryota; kingdom Metazoa; phylum Chordata; order Ceratodontiformes; family Protopteridae; genus Protopterus; species Protopterus annectens. The sequence continues at coordinate 724,137,306 of NC_056750.1, forward strand.
GCCACCCAACAGCAATGCTGGTCTTCAGCAATCACTAAAAAACACATCAAAAGATACATCAAACTTCTCACATAAGCCCTACACCCAATGGTCCCCCAACAGTAAAGACCAAATGGCAGGTGCATACTTTACCTAATACTCATCATTGGGCACTCCATTGTGTGGTACACAGATACCTTCATTCACCAAGTTATTAAGGAGAGGATAGTTACCTATCTGGAGCCAGGGTCTGCAATGTTATGCATGCACTCAATTCACAGCACCCCAGGTATCAGTATGAATCTGTCATAGTCCATGCGGGTGTAAATGACATAGGTTGTACCTCATTGGAATATATGAAAAGAGACGTAAAGGATCTCGTAGAATATGGGTCAGGGACATGTATGAGCCTTGCACTGAGCAGCATTCTACCTTTACTAAATACAATACCACAGAGTAAATATAAAATGATCGATTGTAATAATTAGTTTAGTTTCTCCATGGAGATACAATATCTATCAGCATGGAAGATATGATCAACAGACCATGTTGCTAACAGGACATTTTGTCTAACTGGACCTTGACTTTGTCCTGCACACCTACTGGAACTCTCCTTGCTGGTCTGACCACTGGACTGAACAGTGGGTCTTCTTTCATAGAGTACATAACTTGAAGTTTGCCTAGCTTGTTGTTGAAAATATCAGCATACTCTAAAAAAATAGTGTCACTGAAACTGGAACTAGGACATGTGTTTACATGATGTATTTCTTTGGTAAAAGAAAGCAGTTTCATTCTCAAACTGTCCCTGAGATCTAATAATGACTGCAGAGGTCTTCAGAAAAAATAAAATTGTAAGCTGTAACTATTCATAGGTGGGTACTAGGCTATTGGCACTAGGGCCTATATAAGCCTAGCCAGAAAGTTACCCTGGCTTTTGCCACCCAAGAAAATTATTTTCCTGTGCCCCTGTCGAGCAGAGCCACAGACGTTATCCCCGGGGTGAATTTCCTATTTCCCATCAAATCATCAAGATTCTTCTTGAAGAGTGCTAATGAAAAGCTTTGTTTGATATAAATAGGTAGTTTGTTGCAGAGTATGAGAAATCACTGGGATAGGAATCTATCCCTCCAGCATGTTCTGTTTATTGTGGTGACGAGGATTAGGTCCCTAGAGCATGTAGCTTGGAGGGATTGGGATTACTTTAAGTGGAGCATGTCCAACAGATCTGGGTTTGACATAGCTTTGTATGTTAGGCAGAGATTGCCTCAGAGTAGGCGACATGCAATGGAGTAAAGCTGGAGTTTTTTTAGATGGTCTGTGTAGGGCATCTGTTTGAGGCTGGTAATCCTCTTTGTGAGGTATTTCTGCGGTCTTACCAGTTATTGTAGATGTCTTGTGAGGTACCTACCAAAAGGGGCATTGTACTCTATAATGGGTCTAATGAGTGATGAGTAGAGGGGAACAGTTACCTCTTTTTCCTGGATGAGAAACCTTTTGTGATGAGGTGTGCCACGTAGAAGGATTTCCTGACTACTGTGGTGATGTGATTATCAAATGAGAGACTACTGTCCACCTGTGTCCCAAGGTCTCTTATCACACTTTTGGTGTTAAGTGGACTACCGCCTATGTGGTAGTTCATGGGTACAGAGTTTTTACCAAAAAGCATGACAATGCACTTTTTGGCATTGAGCTTGAGGCCATGGCTTTGACACCAAGCATCTGTCTCAGTGAGGCCCTTTTGTAGGATGTCCACATTGTTAGGAGTTCCGATCATGGCTCCTAGTTTGCAGTCATCTGCGAACCTCATTAGCCAAAGACCTTCTGTGTTAGCCTGTACTTAAGATAAGTAGATACCAAACAGGAGAGGACCCAGTACTGAACCCTGTGGTACTCCACTTGTCACTGGTCTGAAGTTGGATTTGGAGTCTGCTGCTTTCAAAGTGTGGGTTGTGTCAGTGAGCCAGTTGGCAACCCATCTTGTGACAGGGATTTATACCTAGTTTAGTGAGTTTATGGGGATCGTGTCGAAAGCCTTGGCGAGATCTAGATAGGCTGTGTGAACCACCTTACCCTCATCTATGGCTTTGGTGACTGCTTCAAAGAAGTCTATCAGGTTTAAGAGACGTTATCTGCCTTTTACAAACCCAAACTGGGTGGGGTTTAGAGTTTGGAGATTACCAATGTCTTTGTTTATAAGTTCCATGATGATACATTCTATGGCCTTGCAGACCAGGCTCATCAGGCTAATGGGGTGGTAGTTCACAGGGTCCGTGGTGGATTCCCCTTTGTGAAGTTGGATAACCATTGCTGTGTGCCATTCAGTGGGCACAAAGCCTGAGGTGAGGCTGTGATTGAAAATGGTACTTAGGTGGGGTGCCAGTTCGTTCTGTAGTTCGTGTAAAACACAACCTGGGATGTTGTCAGGTCCCATGGATGCTGTGTTCTTGGCTTTGGAGAGTGTGTTTTTTACCTCTGCAGCCATGTTTACAGGAGCTTTGCATTGTTCCAGTATAGAAAACGGATCCTTTAGGGGATGAGAGGGGGGGGCTAAAGTTAGCACTGAACCTATCTGCCAGGATGTTGGCAATATCAGTTGATTCTGTATATTTATTGCCATTGTGCTGTAACTCAGAGCAGATCTGAGTGTTGCCATTGATATTCTAGACATAGCTATAGAATGCTTTGTGGTTGTCTTTAGAAACAGTGGAGATTTTGTTTTCATAACTAGCTTTGGAGGATTTTATGAGGGATCTCAGCTTCTTACTGAGGCTGACCAGGAGTTCCTCCAATCTTGTGATTTTACTCTTTTTTGCAGCGGTTTCTTTCTTCTGTTGTAGAGTTTGTTTATGGAAAGGGACCACCAGATTGGCTTCCTTTTTTTGGAGGATAGCATCTTTGTTCTGTTAGGGATAGCACGATCCATGCACTTGTGTAAGTGCTTATAAAGTGCATTTGTGTAGGATTCAGCAGTTGTACCTCTATTGTCCATTTGCATGGGTGTCGTGAAGTTTGCCACTTCTGTCTTAAGAAGCGTGACGTTAGCTTTGGAGAAATGTTTTACAGTGGTTTCCCTAATGGGGGGTGAGGGCAGGAAGTGGATGTCTAGGGTGATTAGCTCGTGGTTGGATCTGACCAATGAGGAATTGATCTCTGGTGTGGAGCACTGGTCACCCATGTTGGTAATGACCAGGTTTAGGATATTGCTGCCCCTGGTGGGGATGTGGATAAGTTGATCCAAGGCATTGGAATTTATGAATTCCAGAAAACGTTGAGCAAAAATGTTGGTACTTCCCAGTTAATGGTGGGGTAGCTGAAATCGCCCATTATTAGGGTGTTAGGTTGCACCCTAATATTTTCCAGTGTATACAGAAATGTGGACTGGGTATCCTGGGGCATGGTGGGAGATCTGTAGCAAGCTCACTGTAGCACTATTCCCAGCCAAATGACATGAAAGCACTACTGAAAATTAAGTTTGATCTCTTCACCTCCATAAGCAACAAGCTTTGCACAATTGGCCAAATTAAGTTGCTCACCAGTTGTCATTTTAGCAAATGTTTCTACTGATATAACATTACACTTTGAACCAGTGACTACTTTGAGCTCTGTTGGTTTACCATTAATCAGGGCAGTTCAAAATACTTCATTCTTTGCCAACAAATCTACTGCATTAACCTTTTCACCAATTACTGATACACCATCTGTACAGAAAGCAGAGTTGCAGCTTTCTATGTGATCAACTTGCTTATTTGAGTGACCTTTCTTAATAACTGAATGAGGCTTGCTTGATTTACAATATTTTTGAAAGTGGTTCCATTTTTACACTTGTGGCTTTGCTGCTCAGATGCTAAGTACTTCTCTTTTTTAGACTCATGGCTGGCTCCACAATTACGACAGTTAACAATAAGACTTATCTTGGGTTTTGCTGACTCACCCTTATACTGCACTGAGCATGGCCGTCTTGCTGAACTAGCCTTGAATCTTGCTAGAAGGTTACGGGTCCACCCAGGGAAGCCCACAGGGGTTGCAGCTGCCATGTGCATAGGCCTGTTTCTGCTTGCCAACTGTTGCCTAGTGTCTATGCTTGCTTTAGAGGCTGCTGAAAATAAGCTGTTGTCAATTGTAAACATACTTGTGTCCCTTTCTGTGAGCTCATGGATTTGACAAATCTCTACGGCTTTGTCCAATGTCAAATCACTGTCACAAAGCAAAATCTTTCTCACTGCAGCACTATTAACACCACACACAAGCCTGTCCTTTATTAACTCATCTTTCAAATCACCAAATCTGCACATTTTAGACTTCTTTAAATTTGTGTTTTAAGTACTCAGGGGTTTTCCCTTGATTCAACAGGTACAACAATATAGCAATAATCCACGCCTGGGTGTGGGTAATGCTAAATTTACCCACGGTTGGCGTGGTTTGGTCCCGAGGCTAAGCCCGGGACCAAACAGCCAACCGTGGTAAATTTAGCATTACCCACACCCAGAAGTGGGTTATTGCTATTATACCATGACATTATTTAAGAAAAGAAACTATTACTTTTCTTAAATAATGGCATAGTATAATGCCTGTTTACTGCCCTTCCGCAGATGTCTGGCATCCGCGGCAGTTCTGATGTACTGCGCCTGTGCAGTACATCAGAGCTGTGGGCAAAAGCAACGGAGAAAGCAAGATCTCCGTTGCTTGTTTTTAGTGTCTCGCTATGTTAAATGAGTTTAACATAGCGAGACAGTTTTAAAATAAGCAACGGACATCTCCGTTGCTTATTTTAAAACTGTCTTGCTATGTTAAACTCATTTAACATAGCGAGACACTAAAAAGCAATGAAGATCTTGCTTTCTCCGTTGCTTTTTAAACACTGCCTCGCTATGTTAAATGGGTTTAACATGGCGAGACAGCTTTAAAATAAGTAACGGAGATCTCCGTTTCTTATTTTAAAGCTGTCTCGCTATGTTAAACCCATTTAACATAGCGAGACAGTGTTAAAAAGCGAGTTATACTAATGGAAAAAGTCCGGGCGACGGACCTTTTCCATTAGTATAACTTCGATTACAACGGGCACGCTGGCCAATCAGCGTGCACGTTTTGGGGATCATGGTATAATATAGCAATAACCGCCTGGGTGTGGGTAATGCTAATTTACCCACGGTTGGCGTGGTTTGGTCCCAGGGCGAAGCCCGGACCAAAAGCCAACCGTGGTAAATTAGCATTACCACACCCAGAAGTGGTTATTACTATTATATGACATTATTTAAGAAAAGAAACTGTTACTTTTCTTAAATAATGGCATAGTATAATGCCTGTTTACTGCCCTTCCGCAGATGTCTGGCATCCGGCAGTTCTGATGTACTGCGCGCCTGCGCGTACATCAGAGTTGAGCAAAAGCGGAGAAAGCAAGATCTCCGTTGCTTTTTAGTGTCTCGCTATGTTAAATGAGTTTAACATGGCGAGACAGTTTAAAATAAGCAACGGACATCTCCGTTGCTTATTTTAAAACTGTCTCGCTATGTTAAACTCATTTAAAATAGCGAGACTCTAAAAAGCAACGGAGATCTTGCTTTCTCCGTTTAAAACTGTCTCGCTATGTTAAATGGGTTTAACATGCGAGACTTTAAAATAAGCAACGGAGATCTCCGTTGCTTATTTTAAAGCTGTCTCGCTATGTTAAACCCATTTAACATAGCGAACATGTTTAAACGAGTTATACTAATGGAAAAAGTCCGGGACGGACCTTTTTCCATTAGTATAACTCGATTTACAACGGGCACGCTGGCCAATCAGCGTGCACGTTTTGGGGGGGTCATGGTATAATATGGAAGTTTTCCCCCTTTCCTGCATATATTTCTGGTGAATCCACAAAGGAACACTCTCCTTCAATGGCCTCTGACCCAGCTAAGTTAAGCAAAATGAATGCCCATTTACAAGCACCTTTGTCAGAAAAAGCTGCTTGTATGAAAATATCATATTCTTGCGCAAATACTCTCCAATTCTCTGCTATATTATGATCAAACACAAGTGGACTGGGTCTGCAAAATGCCTCTGCCATATCAACACACAGTAGTGAAGGTGCTTGGAATTATGTATGAACATACACACACATAAATATACCAGAACTTTTTGCCAGAACTTGTAATTATGCCCAATAGCCCAACAGACTCTGAAATAACTGCACTTTGCCAAATAAGTCTCCATAGCACAAGAACACTTTAAAATCACTGTACTTTGTGAAACCACTCATCAGTGTAAGAAATACTTTGAAATGAGTGTACTTTGCTAATAAACTGTACACAGCAGAAGAAGCTCAGAGTAAGAAACACTTCAAGATGAATGCACTTTGCAAATGAACTGTATACAGCACAGGCACACTTCAAAATGGCTGTGCTTTGCAAAATAACTCTGTACAGTGTAAGAAACAAAACAAGAAAAGAAAACGAGCAGGCAATGGAATATCCAACTGTTTATTGTACGTAAGCGCTTTCACTGAACAAAATACTTCAGCTTCTTCAGACAAGTAAAAACTATTCACTTCCCACTTTAAAAACCTAATACAAACCTGCTGAGTCAGTGGGCTGGGCCAGCCCAAGTACATGATGTCATGCAGCATTAAACATTTAAAGCAACATTGACTAATTAAACCATGTTGCCCAAATGATAGTCTTAAGCATCTAAAAAAAGTTAATAAAAAAAGTTTACCATTTCCAACCCAAGACAAAAAAATAAATACAAATACAATTGGGATGGTAAATGATGCTTAAAAATAAACCATTGTTATATAAAAAATAAAAAATAATGATAAATAGTGTACTGTGTAAATGTGTAGCATTGAAATATATTGTTATGTTATTAAATTGAGTTACATTATGTTAATGTAAAAAAACCAACATGTAAATACATCATACAAGACACCTTATGGTGTTATACATGTAAAAACATATAAAACCATAGAAAGTCTTACTCATAAACAAATATAAAAAGAAGAAAAGTCAGTTAGATGTTTTAAACATTTTTGTGTGAAACAAACAAAGCTGCAACCCCTATCTTGCCAGCTTGTTTGTTTTAAACTGGGAAGTGAATAGTTTTTACTTGTCTGGTACACCTTGTTTGCTCTAGCATAGACTAGATCCAGGCCTGCTGAATCTACCTTTGTTTATATGCTTGTTGTTTGTTTGCTTGCTATTTCCCTGGAAGCTAATTCCACCTAATACGCGGCTTCTCAGTGCTTCTGTGGATCACTAGTGATATCTGCATTGCTTACTGTACTTATTTCCTTGTTTCACTTGAAAGAAAGTTACTGTTTGTCGTTTTTGCATTTAGTTACTTGTAACACATTGCACTCAAGTTACCTGGCACTTGCTCACTAAAGCAATTATATAAGTCAGCACTAAAAATTAAAAGCACTACACCCTCACTCCCCACTGTTCCTTGTTTTCAATTATTAAGGAATTCCCAATATTATTCTAGCATGTCCAAAGGTCAGTTGTCAATCTCCTCTCCGGTCCAGCTGGTGAATCTGGGAATCTTGAGGCAATGTTATAACTGCCTCATGTACACAGACAACTCTCTCCTCCTCCCACATAACACAAATACTTGCGAGAGATGCAGCTATTTAGCCAAACTGGAGGCTGAGCTCTCTCAACTCAGGACTGGCAAGACCAGACAGGAGGAGAAGGCAACTACACACACCACAAAACCAGCCTCACATAATGCCTACCACGCCACTGAATCAAACACATAAACACACAAAGACATACTCGGAGGCTCTGAGTAAAAATTTACCTAAACAGCAGAGGCCTCCATAGCAGACACCCAAACAACTGCTACCTCAAGACACCCCACAAGCAACACATAAACCACAAAAGCAGAGTGCAAAGCAGTCACAGCCCTTAAGGCCAAATACAACACCAAACATACTTGTCATAGGTGACTCCATAGTCAGACACACTGACGTCCCACTCACCAGGCTGAACAAGGAGAGGGTCACAGTAAGCTGCCTATCGGGCGCTAGAATACGCCACATAACACAAGCACTCGGGTCACTCCACGGCAAGTACAAATATGACACAGTCATTGTCCATGCTGGTGTGAACGACCTGAGACGTACCTCCCTGGACTACATGAAAAGAGACATAGAGGAGCTCTCTGATTATGTACCCCAGGCAGGTATGACCCTAACCCTGAGCAGTATCCTTCCTTCACCAAGAATGATGCCACAATATAGAGACAAGATGATCAGCTTTAACAATTGGCTTAATGTCTGGTGTCATTCAAAGGGGATCCAGTGTCTGTCTGCCTGGGATGACATGCTTGACAAGCCACGCTGCTTCGCAAGGGAAGGCTTGCACCTGTCACCCCTGGGATTCCGGATATTGGCTAAGGCTCTTGCCACCCCCATAGTGCCTTTTTTAGGCAAGGCTCAAATTCTAAACCTACCACCCTAGAAAACAAAAATGGGAAGAAACTGAGGGTAATGCTGCTCAATGCCAGAAGTCTAAATCTCAAAATGCACGCACTCGAGGCCCTTCTCAGTATGGAGAACATCAATGTCTGTGCTGTAACCAAAACCTAGTTCAAGGCTCTTGAGAGCACCCCGGCACTATTAGGTTTTACCTCATATCATGCGTTCCGGACCACACCACAAAGGGAATGGGTGTATCCATATTCATAAAGGATACCCACACCTCCAGGTTGGTGGCAACGCACGAAGCTTCGGAAACCATCCAGGTGCAACTAACCATAGGCAAAACTGCTCTACAAATTGTAGCATGCTACAGGCCACCCTCTCAAACTCAGGAACCCCACACAGCCTTCCTGAAGACACTGGAGGGTATAAATGTATCTCCAAACACCATCATATTGGGTGACTTCAACTACCCGAATATAGACTGGGAACATTACTCAAGCCCTAACTTTCTAGCCCAACAGTTCCTGGAGTTCATAAATTCAAATGCCATGGAACAGCTAGTCACTGTTCCCACGAGAGGAGAAAATATACTAGATCTCATTATCACAAACATGGGGACAAAATGCTCCACACGGAAGTATATCCCTCATTGGTGAGATCTGATCATAAACTAATCTCACTGGAAATCCACATCCCCCCACCCCAAACAAAAAAGACCACAGTGAAGAACTTCTCTAAAGCAAACTTCACACTACTCAAGACTGGTGTGGTATCCTTCAAGGCCCCAGAGCCAGTGGAAACCACAACCCAAGCTGCGGAAGCCCTTACAAATGCCTTCTATGAACACCTCCAGGACTGCATGGATCAGGCAATCCCAAAGAAAACCAAGACTCTTTCCACAAAGGGCAAACGTTCAGTCTGGTGGACCCCAGCCATTAACAAACTTTACAATAAGAGGAGAAAGCTATTACATGATAGAACAAAATCCATAAAAGGGAAGTCACTCCTGATCATTATTAGTAAAAAAATACGAGCACTCATAAAATCAACTAAGGCCAATTTTGAGAGAAAAATTGCCATGGATTCAAAGGACAATCATAAGGCCTTTTTCAGCTATGTTAGGAACCTGGGTGGAAACTCCCAGATATGCTCAGAATTAGTCCAAAATGATACAAAAATCACTGAACCCACAGACATTGCCAACATACTGGCAGACCGGTCAGTGCAAACTTCACCCCCCTCTCCCCCCCTAAAGGAGAGATAACTATCCCAGCGGAGTGTAGCCTCCCAGACATCTCAAATGCGAAGGTGAAAGCTGCTCTCTCTAAAGCTAAAAACACAGCATCAATGGGACCGGATGGTGTCCCCGGCTGTGTGCTACACGAGCTAAATGAGGAATTAAACCCGCACATAAGGCAGCTATTTAATCTCAGCCTTACCACAGGATACGTGCCCAAGGAGTGGCGTACGGCAACTGTGGTCCCACTCCACAAAGGCGGTGCCTCTACGGACCCTGGTAATTACCGCCCCATAAGCTTAACAAGTCTAGTCTGCAAAGCTATGGAGATCATAATGGAGCTCATAAACAAAGATATAGGGGACTTGCAGACATTAGACCCGACCCAGTTTGGCTTTGTCAAGGGAAGATCATGCTTTTTGAACTTGGTCGACTTCTTCGAAACAGTCACCAAGGCCACTGATGAGGGAAAGGCAGTCCATACAGCCTACCTTGACCTTGCAAAGGCTTTCGACACAATACCCCACTCGGGTATTGTAGAAAAACTTACCAGCTTAAATGTAAACCCATATGTCACAAGATGGGTTGCAAACTGGCTTAAGGACAGAACCCACAGGGTTAGAGTTGCTGGCGCTATGTCAGACTCCAAGCCGGTCACAAGTGGTGTCCCACAGGGCTCGGTCCTTGGCCCCCTATTGTTCGGCATCTACTTCTCAGAAGTACAGGCCAACATGGGAGGACGTTGGCTGACAAAGTTTGCAGACGACTGCAAACTGGGCGCCATAGTGGAAAGTGCATCGGACACGGATATCCTTCAGAAGGGACTCACGGAAACAGACAGCTGGTGCCAGAGCCATGGCCTGAAGTTAAACGCCAAAAAAAGTATAGTCATACCCTTCGGGAAAAACAAGGTAACCCCAAGCTACCATATAGGTGGCAATCCACTAAGCACAGAAGGAGGTTATCAGGGACCTGGGGACCCAGGTTGACAGTGGCCTTTCTTTTGACACTCACATTGCTAAAGTGGTTAGAAAGACCTTCTACATTGCCCACCTGATCATGAAGGGATTCACATCCAGATCTAGTGAGGTCATTGTTCCCCTGTACTCTTCACTTATCAGACCAATGATCGAGTACAATGCCCCATTCGGGATGTATCTCGCCCGACATCTGCAGCAATTGGAGAGACCCCAAAAGTTCCTCACCAAAAGGATAAAGGGACTCCAAAATCTGTCATATGTTGCCAGATTGAAGAAACTCCAGCTCTATTCAGTCGCATACCGTCTGCTCAGAGGTGACATGTGCCTGACATACTAGGCCATGTCCAACCCAGAATTAATGGACATGCTCCACCTCAAAAAATCCAAATCCACCAAAACCACTAAAGCAAGCGACTTAAACCTTAGCACAGATATAAATAGGACGTGCTGGAGGGATAGATTTATCACTCAGAGACTCCCTATGCTGTGGAATAGAGTCCCGGTCCATGTGAGGCAGAGCACCTCGCTGGCTCTGTTCAAGAGAAATCTTGACCTGTAGATGGGAGATCGTAGGTTTACCCCGGGAATCATCTCTGTGTCACTGCTGGACAGAGGCACAACAAACTAATGGGCACAGTATTTTTTCATATAAGGGGTGGCGTAAGCCACAAAAATTTGGGCTAGGCTTATAAATGCCCTGGGGCAGATAGCCTAGTATAAACCTATGAACCTATGAAGAAGCTGAAGTATTTTGTTCAGTGAAAGCGCTTACGTACAATAAATAGTTGGATATTCCATTGCCTGTTCATTTTCTTTTCTTGTTTCAGTGTAAGAAACACTTTGAAACGGCGGCACTCTACGAATTAATGTACACAGCACAAGAAACTTTTCTGAAATGGCTGTACTTTGCAATATAACTGTACATTGCACACAGCAAACTCTCTGAGATAATTACACTGATCAATCACACACACACTGCAGACACTTTGGACAATACTAGTTATGCTTTGAATGGCTTTTATCAATGCAAAATAGTAGTTTGCTCACTATTTATATGTGCTCACTATTTATGTGTGTTCACATTATTTGTATGTGCTCACATTGTTTATATGTGCTCACTATTTATATGCACGTGCCTACATCTGGAAATGCTTCTTAAAGGTACTTACACATGCGCTGTTCTACAGCGACCATATGCCACAGTCCATTCATCACTCGCACTTTTCATTCCTAAGTTGCTAAGCAAGTTTTGCTTGCATGTTATGAATCATATTTAGGCAATAGTTTATTGTGTTACCCTCAATCTTCCCTGAATATAATCAAACTTCTTTTCACCATAAAATGCATGATCTGTCATCATCACCTGTGAGCTTGTCTGTCTGTTGGATGTCAAGTCTCTTTATGTTATTTCACAGTAATATTCTGCAATATTTTGTGTATATCACATTGAAAATACCTAGCATCTAATAATGGCTTCATTACCCACAATCATCTGCATCAGTCACTTATTTTAAGAATTTAATAATGTTTAAATGATTGAACATTTTGGTTATGCAATGTTAACACAATTTCTTTGGTCATGCTAGTAAGCTTTCTTTGTGTTTATTTCAGAGTAAATCGCAGTTTTCTTTTCAGCCATTTCAGAGGTAGATTTCTGGTTAAATGGAATCATAAAATGACAACAAATTAAAAAGCTCTCTTTGCCAGGAGTCCAAACAGCATTATAAATTATAGACACAGCAGAATTCTGCTTAAATAACAAGCATTTATGTATTTCCCAGAGCTCAGCAGACTACTATTATAGCCATGGAATGCAATTCTCTCATAAATAAATGGTCATTGAGGAAATATAGTGCAGTTTTCAAGCCTCAAAATAATGACTTTTGTTTCATCCCTGGTGGCTTTTTAGGTTACTATTGCTCAATTATGAGGTAAAATTCATTCATTTAAAATAAAATAGTAGTCTGAAAATTACCAAGTGAAGCCAACGGTTGAAATAACTGAGGTTAAGTATGGAATGTTGAAAAGCAATTCAGCCAAAACTGAAAACACTGTTTAATATCATAATAATTTAGCAGTTTCAGTCTGAAAGTATTATGAGGTCTAAAAGTTGAAATAATACAAAAACCAGACTACATGATTGTAAGTTGCATATTTTGAGCAGCTAGTTTAAGAACTCTATAAAATGTGGCAAATCTATTTAATCTGATATGCTTTAGTCACTGCAGCATAAAATCAGCCCAAAGTGGCCTAGGTTCATCTTTATGAAGACATTTCCACAAAATCACAATGCCACATATTTTAGTTTTTAATTTAAGTTAAACGTTCATCATCAAAGTTTTAAAGTACATAAGTAAGGGTTGCCTTTTCTTTAGAATCGTTATTGTAGTGACTACGCTATCATCTATATTCAACTGTTTCCAATAAAAAAAAACATAATTTAGAGTAAAAATAATACAGCATCACTGAATGACAATATGGCTAAATGCAGTTCAGCTCATTGGTTAAATCATAAAAGCAAAGGAAGATGATTCAGAAATGCAGTCTATAACTAATAGACTGCAACCGATGCAAGATACTGGGAGAAGAGAGAGGGGGAGAGAGAGAGAAAAAACTCTCACTAATAAAAATAACAAAAAGTATTCCAGTCCATGAGCTTTGTGGGTGATTATTTTTGATGAAATCTAACTATATCTGCAGTACTCTCTATGAAATTCTTTATGCCAAACCAACTGGAAAATATAATTTTCTTCTTTCTTTTGAAGGAAAAATACACTGCTACATTTTCAGCAAATACACTTTAATGACACCTGTATGTAATGAATAAACATGGCAGGCAACATACGATGCCTTTGGTTTCATATCCATGTGTTTTTTATTGATGTGATATTTTTTATTGATGTAATATTTCTAAAGTTTAATTCATGTTAAATATCTGTAAAACAGCCATCATTGCTGACTGAAGCAAAAGTGACCTGTCATGCTGAGAAAATACAGAGCAGAAAATTCTAGTACAAAGTAATACAAGATTGCCACTAGTGATTGAAGGGCAGAGTATCCAGGAAGGCCCCCAAGTTGCAGTCTCTGGACTATGTTGTACAGATATTTGTGGAATTTAATGAGAAAATACCTGCAACTCAATAAAAAAGGAGTTATCTCATTTTAATAATTTTATCGCAGAAATGTTGTCAGACTCAAATAAGCAGCTCTTTTTTAACTTTAGACCTTGCTATTCAAAAAAAAATAGCATTTCCATATCCTCTCAATGGCATATTTAAAAAAATGATTTACAGAAAATGTTACATTGATACAGGAACTATGTATAAAAATATATAGTTTTGTTTATTAAACTGGATCTTATTCAGGGGAACCATAATAAACAAAAATTCCTAATAATGATTCAAAAACATGTAGTTCAGATAAGATTTAAACACTTACATTTCAGACACAGATAGAAGAGTTGCAAACTGAATTCTTAGTTTCATAGTATAGTACTAGGCTATCTGCCCTGGGGCATTTGTAAGCCTAGCCATAGTGATGTGGCTTTTGCCACCCCATGAAATGGTGCAAAAAATGTACAGAATAAATTTAGAATACTGTGCCTCTGTCCAGTAGTGACACAATGAAGGTCCCCTTATATAATAGAATTAGTTTACTGTGCCCTTGTCTAGCAGTGACACAGATGTGACCCCTGGGGTAAACTTACGATCTCCCATCCACTCATCACGATTTCTCTTGAAGAGAGTCAGTGAGGGGGCTCTGCCTAATACGAACTGGGATCTTGTTCCAAAGCATGGGAAGCCTCTGGGTTATGAATCTATCCCTCCAGCATGTCCTCTTCATACTTGTGCCGAGGTTTAAGTCTTTAGCTCTCATGATCCTGATGGATTTGGATTTTTTGAGGTGGAGCATGTCCATCAGATCCTGATTGGACATGGCCTTGTACGTCAGGCACAGATCACCTCTGAGCAGGCGGTATGCTACTGAATAGAGCTGAAGTTTCTTTAGTCTGGCAGAATAAGACATATGTTGGAGACCCTTGATCCTCGTGGTGAGGTACTTTTCTGGTCTCTCCAGCTGTTGCAAATGCCGGGTGAGGTACATACCAAATGGGGCATTGTACTCAATCATGGGTCTGATGAGGGAGGAGTATAGGGGTACAATGACATCCTTGGATCTGGATGTGAATCCCTTCATGATGAGGTGTGCAAGGTAGAATGTTTTTCTAACCACTTTGGCAACGTGGGTGTCAAATGAGAGGTCGCTGTCGACTTGGGTCCCTAGGTCTCTGATTACTTTTTCCGTACTCAGTGGGTTGCTGTCTATGTGATAATTTGTGGGTACTTTGTTTTTCCCAAAGGGGATAACTATACATTTTTTGGCATTTAGTTTAAGGCCATGACTCCGGCACCAGTTGTCAGTTTCTGTGAGGCCTTTTTGTAGGATGTATGTGTCCGCTGGTGTATCGACTATGGCGCCTAGTTTGCAGTCATCTGCGAACTTTGTCAGCCACAACCCTCCCATGTTTGCTTTGACATCTGAGAAATAAATGCCGAACAAGAGGGGTCCCAGGACAGATCCCTGTGGGACACCACTTGTGACTGGCTTTGATTCTGACATTGCTCCAGTGATTTTAACTTTATGGGTTCTGTCCTTTAGCCAGTTTGCAACCCATCTAGTGACATAAGGGTTTACGTTTAAGCTGTTGAGCTTATCTATGATGCCTGAGTGGGGTGCTGTGTCGAAGGCCTTAGCCAAGTCCAGGTAGGCTGTATGGACTGCTTTGCCCTCATCAATGGCTCTAGTGACTGTTTAGAAAAAGTCAACCATGTTCAAAAGGCAGGATCTGCCCTTTACAAAGCCGAACTGGGTGGGGTCAAGTGTCTGTAGGTCCCCTATGTCTCTGTTTATGAGTTCCATAATGATTCTTTCCATAGCTTTGCAGACCAGGCTGGTTAAGCTTATGGGGCGGTAGTTCTCAGGGTCTGTAGAGGTACCTCCTTTGTGGAGTGGGACCACTGTTGCTGTACGCCAGTGTTCAGGTACATATCCTGAAGTAAGGCTAAGGTTAAATAGCATTTTTATGTGTGGGTTTAGCTCCTCTTGGAGTTCACGTAACACGCAACCCGGGATACCGTCAGGTCCCGTTGATGCTGTGTTTTTAGCTTTGTTTAGGGCGGTTCTCACTTGGACATCTGAGATGACAGGGAGATTACATTCAGCTGGGATAAGTATTTCTTCTTTTGGGGGTGAGGGAGGAGTATTTGTTAAAATACTTGATTGTAAGATACAATTGCAGCTTATATATGTATGTATATATATATATACATATATATATACACACAGAGAGAGTGTCAGAATAAGAAGTAGTAATATGGTGATGAGCTTCTTAAGCAGATGGCTTTCAAAATATCACATTTGCAGGAAACACGATAAAGTCTACACTAAGTATACACGATATGTATTCAATAACATTCTTGAATTGAATTGAGACAGGTGTGTGTGTTTGTGTTTCAATTTTACTTGTGTTTGTGGGATCATGATGAGGATGGCAATACTTTCATGAGCAATAGTTAACTACTGTAAAGTTGTAATAGCAACTGCAATTCAGACAAGCAATTTAGCTAATAATGAAGTAATTCCTTATTGTTACTAACATGTCTATAAATAGTAAACTACCATGATGTGAAAAGGGTGTCTGTTTAGCACAAGCCATATATCATGCACTAGGCCCTTTCATGAATTCTCAGGGTGGATTGCTACTTTTCTTCTATAAGCATGTGTATTTAGAAAGACATCTAGAAAATGTTTATATATACAAGAAAAATGATTTGTAAATTCAAAGAAGAAAACAGAAGTAAAATATATTGTAAAAACCACACACAGAACTCGAAACCAACTAACCCACAGTAAATAAGATACGAGTCCACCATGAAAATCACTGTAAGAATAGTTGAAACAGCAACTAGTACAAAACAGTGATACTTTATTAAAATAACACCAAGTTAAGCACGTTCATCTAATAATAACTTAGACTTCATCAGAACCCCATCTGTTAGCCAAACTCTTCTTTAAATAAATTAACCCACCAATCACCACACACATCGTCAAGAATAATTAAAAGTTCATGAGACTTCAAAATTTCAAAATACAAGTACTTCCTAACATTCATCCTACCAATATGCTACTATGTAAACAATATACTATAAAATACATTCATAAAATCGATTACAATAACACAACTGTTCATTGCCTAAAATGTTAAGATGTACTCAATGCACACCTATCCTATTTTAAAACTACAAATACATATCAGAGAGTTAAACTTTCGTATGTTACTAATACATCATGTCCTAGCTTGCAACACTGGTTTTATTGAAATATATTCATTAATACCAGGAGGTGTAGTGGCATTCAATAAAATCTGCCACCTAACCTCCTTGTCTCCCAGGATTGCCTTAATTTTACCACCTCTACTTGATATATTAACTACTTCTAATAAAGCAAATTTAAATGTAGTGCAGCTTTTACTGTCCCTAATGAGCCTGTACAAGGCATTATTTTCATCCTTTCTCAGAATTTATGTCCATTTGTACACAATTAGATCTTTTAAATGTCTCCCAGTCTGTCCAACATAAAAACTGGGACATGAGGTACACAACGCAAAATAAATAACATTTTTTCATTTGACAGTTGCCATAGCTGAACTGTATAACAGTTTTATTAATATTACCTACCTCACCTGTCATGTCTTCTAATATTGCTCCACACTGATTACAGTGTCCACATTTTCTTGTGCCATTCTTTCGTCCCTTTGAAAAAGAACCATTCTTTTCAAACCTCTTTTTTAAATTATTACCTACAATATGTACAAATCTAGGCTCATTTCCAATTAAAGAAAACAACCTCTCGTCACACTTTAAAATATTGCAGTTGTTTCTAATGATCTTTTTAACCTGTTCAGTGTGACAATCATAAGGTAGAATACAAGCCCTGTTATAATCTAAACCATCTTTATTAGTTATGGGAGAATCATCATTCCTATTGTAAGCACCTAATAATGGTTTATACTTAATACCCCACTGACCACTAACATAACCAATAGCGTCATCCACCACATATGCTCGATATCCTCTTTCCCTGAACATAGAACCAATAAAATTCAGCTCCTGCCACATCTCTTGATGATCCAATGTCATACATGCTGCACGTATACATTGTCCTTTGACTATGTTATTTTTTTAACTTGAGGGGATGACAGCTATTGTATTCCAACTAGGAATTACTAAATGTACTCTTCCTATACATCTTAGATTTGAACCCACTAGTGGTAGTGGAAATATAAGTATCTAAATATGCTATGCCATCTGAACTAAACTGATGAGTAAATTTTAAATATGTAGTGGACATATTAAGATATTGAACAAAATTTTGTATGTCTTTAATATCCCCTTCCCCTATGATAAATACATCATCCAAAAAGCGGACATAGCATTTAATCTGTTTGTAATATTCACACTTAAACATTACTTAATTTTCCCAATCTAATAAAACTAAATTAGCATATATTGGGGCACTTGCTGCCCTCATAGCTACACCCTTGCTCTGCCTATAAAATTCACCTTCAAAGAATATAAAATTATAATCCAAAACCAAACTCATAAATTCACTAATTAAAGTCACCCTATTCCATTCTAAATCAGTGTACCTACGTATGCTGTTAATGAATCTCTCCATCCCATCCTCACATGGGATGCAGGCAAATAAATCTACAACATGTATTGTGACCAATGTTAAGTTAGGTTGCCATAAGGAGGGTGTTAGCCTTCCCAAAAAGTCCCATGATTCCTTAACTATATGTTCAACATTCATATATATATATATATATATATATATATATATATATATATATATATATATAGGTTTCAACCAAGTATCCACCACTTTCCCAAAAGGGAAAGTCTTTGACCTACTACCAGATATTATGGGTCTAAAGGGTGAATGGTAGATATCCTTGTGTATCTTGGGAATACCTATCATTGTAACCAAAATGGGATATTCAACTTTCAAGCACTGATATAAATCAATATCGATTCTGTCCTCATTGAGATATTCTTCTAATAGTGCATCATTTCTTCCATAAGCAATGTTAACCTCATTAATGGAGGATATCTCATATCTATCAGAATCCTGTAATATAAGTTGTATTTCGTTCATATAATCAATAGTCTCATATAACACTACCCCCCCCCCCACACCCTTATCGGGTTGCATAATTCTAATGTTCGAATCATTGCACAGGTCACACATAATTTTATACTCATCCTTACTTAAATTATAATGTACAGCTTGTAGACTGTTATTATTCCTATATCTATATATTTGATCTATAACTACTTTTTCAAAGCTGGCTAAGGTAGAGTGTAAATGAGGTGTAAACACACTTTTCTTATAAAGGGGCGTTGATACTAATTGTTTCTTAGTTCCTTCAAAATATGCAAAGAGGCTTAATTTCCTTAAATATAACTTAAATTGAATAACATTATCCACTAGGTTAAATCTTGTGTGGGGTACAAATTTCATCCCCATCTAAATAAGGCAAAATGAGCATCTGTTAACTCCAACGATGTGTAATTGTAAATAAAAAAAATATTTTGACCATATTGTACATCATTATATTTGATGATGCAATCCTTGTCACTATCTACCAATTCTCCCTGTTTTCTTTGTACTGAGGTGGCTGTTGTTTCCACCGACTGTTCATTCTTTTCTCATGCTGTTCCCCCCAGTACGTCACTTGTTCTAAAAAAGACCTATACTTATCCTGCCTATATATATTTCCATTATTTACTGCATCATTGGTTCTACCCTTGTTACTGGGTATATTATAAGTTTTACTTTTCTTATTCCAATTATACATGTTTCCTTCCTTATACTGTTGCAAGTCTCTTTTTAATTTCTCACATTTCCTTTTAAAAATTGTTTGAGAATTATTGTCTGCTATCTTAAATTGCTTGTCAAATAAACCTTGCCACTGGTCAAATACCAAATCTTATATAATAACCCCATTCAGTCTACCAACTTCCTTAATGACATTAGCTAATTTATGATCATTACATTTCATAATAAATTTCATGAAGCTTATACCAAAGCTGTCAAACAGTATATTGCATTCAATCAACAGTTCATCATTTAAGTCAATTCCCATGGGCCATTTAAAAAAGCGTAACCCCATGAGCACAGTTTTGAGTTCTATACATCTATTTAAATATGAATTCTCAATTTGCAAGCTTTTGATCAAATTTAACTTATGTCTAAAGTCATAAATTAAATCTTTTAAAGTCCCATTGCTATCCAGATATGATATTTCTTTGTCCTGTAACACAGATTCAGTAAAAAAAATAATTATCATACATAAAACCATCCAAGTCTCTAACATTCCTTGTTGGTCGTTCACTCAACTTCTCCACATATATAACATTTGAATTAGAAACAGTAAAACAGCGTTACCGACCACAGAATAAGTTCGTTTAGGAACCACTCTCTTTGGTTTGGTGCCAGAAATCAAATATTCGTCCTCCGTACTGTTGCCTCGGCCCTTAGAACCAGTGCTTGCAAGCTCCTTCATCCATTCGTTGCCCACAACCGCGCTATAAGAGGTACCGATATTTTCTGGTGTAAAGCTAGAAGCTTTACCAGTGCCACTACTCTTTCCTTCCTGAGGGGACTTGCTATAGTCACATGACCATACAGTAGACATACGTTCGGCTCCAAAATCGTTGTTTTACCGGGCTGACTGCACAGCTCGATCAATCTCGTGAGTTCACCTTTTATAATTACCATTTCCAATTGAAACTTCTGAATTTCATCCCTCCTAATGGGTGAAAAAATGGAGGGAAGCTCATCTAGTGAATTCATGGAAAAAACGACTGTAAAAACCACACACAGAACTCAAAACCAACTAATCCACAGTAAGCAAGATACGAGTCCACCATGAAAATCGCTGTAAGAATAGGTAAAATAGCAACTAGTACAAAACACTGATACTTTATTAAAATAACACCAGGTTAAGCACTTTCATCTAATAATAACTTAGACTTCATCAGAACCCCATCTGTTAGCCAAACCCTTCTTTAAAGAAATTAACCCACCAATCACCACACACATCGTCAAGGATAATTAAAAGTTCATGAGACTTCAAAATTTCAAAATACAAGTACCTCCTAACATTCATCCTACCAATATGCTACTATGCAAACAATATACTACAAAATACATTCATAAAATCGATTACAATAACAACTATTAATTGCCTAAAATGTTAAGATGTACTCAATGCACACCTATCCTATTTTAAAACTACAAATACATATCAGAGAGTTAAACTTTCGTATGTTACTAATACATCATGTCCTAGCTTGCAACACTGGTTTTATTGAAATATATTCATTAATACCAGGAGGTGTAGTGGCATTCAATAAAATCTGGCACCTAACCTCCTTGTCACCCAGGATTGCCTTAATGTTACCACCTCTACTTGATATATTAACTACTTCTAATAAAGCAAATTCAAATGTTGTGCAGCTTTTACTGTCCCTAATGTGCCTGAACAAGGCATTATTTTCATCCTTTCTCCTAATTGCGTACAAATGGTCATAAATTCTATCTTTTAAATGTCTCCCAGTCTGTCCAACATAAAAACTGGGACATGAGGTACACAACGCAAAATAAATAACATTTTTCATTTGACAGTTGCCATAGCTGAACTGTATAACAGTTTTACTAATATTACCTACCTCACCTGTCATGTCTTCTAATATTGCTCCACACTGATTACAGTGTCCACATTTTCTTGTGCCATTCTTTCATCCCTTTGAAAAAGAACCATTCTTTTCAAACCTCTTTTTTAAATTATTACCTACAATATGTACAAATCTAAGCTCATTTCCAATTAAAGAAAACAACCTCTCGTCACACTTTAAAATATTCCAGTTGTTTCTAATGATCTTTTTAACCTGTTCAGTGTGACAATCATAAGGTAGTATACAAGCCCTAACATATATGTGTTACTTACAGAGAAGTAGCTTCGGAGCAATAAAAGCACCCCCTCTATTCCTTGGTATAGTTCCTGTCACATCTTCAAACCTATTTGCATTTGTGAGGGTGTATCAATATTTTTATCATCACCGAATGTCAGATTCCACTGGAAACCACATTTGAACTCTTACATTTCTAAACCACCTTAAGCAAAACTAAGTTCTGTGCCATAACTAGACGTAAAACACCATCTAGGTCCCCTTCTGAGCACAATAGCTATCTTAACACATTAGCTGTAATCCCCATTAAACCCAACACCTTTCTCCTGGGTTACTTAAACTATCAACCAATAAACTGGGTGACCATCATCATTAGTGCTTAGATCCACAGCACTTCCTTCACATTATAAATGTTCTCTCTCTTTTACAAAATGATTAACATTACTACTATGGGCCCCAATATCCTTGAAGTAGCAATCACAAATACAGACACTTTTTGCACATCACCATATGTATTACCCAGTCTTGTGAAATTAGACTATAAAGTAGTCACCTTTTACTTTAAAACTGATGGTATGCTCCTTATAAATCCTTTTGTGTATAAGGATTTCTCAAAAACAAACCTCCTTCGTTTACTTGATGGCCTACATAAATTACAATATAATTCTCCTCCAGTAGATCCCATTTCTAAAGTTACTGCCTGTGTTTTTGATTTGTACTCCCACTTATATAGTTGCACTGATAAGGAAGTCCCTATCTGCACCAAATATAATCTGAAATTTAGAAACACACCCCTGTGGTGGAATACACATATAAATACATTATATAACAAGAGAAAGAAAGTTCTTAATGTTTATGATAAGTCTCCTTCTACTTTCCTTAAGAGCACTCTTAAGCAAAATAGTAAAGAGTTTAGGGGAACCACTAGGATGTTCAAAGCAGAGGATGAACTTAAAATAAGCAATAAAGCCAAAAATAGTTAGATAATTATTTAACTATATGAAGAAATTTATAACAAATACTGAAGAATGTTTAGCACTAACCCAGAGTAATACTGCACAGTCTGACCCAAAGGAAGTATATAATAACCTAGCTGACAAATTAAGTGCAAGTTTTACTCCACCTTTCCTCAGATTTTACAGTCCCAGCCATCCCCTTAAATTACCATGGAACAAGTTTTCTCAGCCCTCTAAAAAGCTACAAACTCCTACATGTCACCTGGAAATATACCACATTACCTGATTAACAATGCCAAATGTTGCCTCTATGAAGCACTATTTAATATGTTTAATCCAGGCGTCACCACAGGTTACACTTCTGAAGCCTGAAAAACATTCACTGTAAAGCCATTACACAATAGTAGCCCAATGATAGACAATGGTAACCATAGATCTATTAGTCTCACTAGCCTCATACTCAGACCTCATTTATCTGTACATTGAAAATCTGTTAACCAATTTGGATTTGTCAAAGGAAGATCCTGCATCTTTGGCATCATTCATTTATTTGAAAAAGTAACTGAAGCAGTAGATAGCAGTTATGTAGTACATACAGTATTTACTTCTCTGGCCAAGGTCTCAGACAATATTCTTCAAGCACACATTATTGATAGACTTGTAAATCTGAATATAAATCCTTATGCTGGAGTGGATAGCTAACTGGTTTCCTGACAAAATCTTTATGTTTAGAGCTGCACATTCCACTTTGGAAAGCAAAACAGTTACAAGTGGTGTAACACAGGTCTCCTATTTAGCATCAGTTTCTCTGAACTTCAGTTCAAAACTCCTGGCCTATGATTATCCATGTTTGCAAATGACTGTAAGTTCCTCATTGGTACTCTACTAACAATTACTCTTTTTTAACTTCTCTAAGTCTTTTGAGTTTCTAATATCATGACAGGAATGGACCTCGTTCCTAAGTCAAAGTATGATTAAAGCTCATGAAATCAGTATTGCTTCAATCTTTGATGTCAGCCAAAAGTGCTCTTCCCAGCACCTGCAGTGTGCTCAGTAATGGCCCTTTCTGCAGTTTGTATGGGGTTACATATATTGGTAACTTATCTAAATATGACTGTAGATTCTTTTTTATAAGACCCATTGCTCCTACTACTATTGGAATTGTCTGGGCTTCTTTCTTCCACACTGCTCTCATTTCTGCCTGCAGATCCTAATATTTTATGAATTTGTGTCTCTCTGTACACAAGACACTGTAGTCACTGGGTATGGCGATTTCAATGATCAGTGCTACCACTCTATCTGGGTTTCTAGCATCTATCTTTTGAACTGTTGGTAATGGGTGATCCCATGTGATGTAAACTTCATAATTTTCTGTGATGCTTTGTGGCTCATGTTTCCAGTGTTTTTCAGCCACTTCAGTGCCATAGTGTTTGCACAATCCCCAGTGCAACAATCTTGCCACATTATTATGCCTTTCTGTATACAGTCCTTCTGCCATTACTATATCACAACCAGCAACGAGGTGTGCGACTGTTTCCAGTTCGTTTTTACAAATCCTACATTTGTCTGTTTCTCCTACATATCCAGTGGACTTAGTGGACTGCATACTCGTTGGTTTACAATCTTGGACCACCAATATCAACCATTCATCTCTAGGATTGAATTTGCCTTCTTTAACCATTCCTGCATTTGTTCCCGATCAACATGAGGTTCTTCCAGAAATTTTCTATACTTTAATATATTTATGTATTTTTCCACATTTCTTGCCTTCGCATCTGGTCCTTTACCTTATATTCTTTCTTTTGTTTTTTTGGCACATTCAGTTGCTGCCTGATTTTTATCTACTTCTGGTTTGATTTCCATTCCTGCTCGATGCCGATATGCTTCTGCTAGATTAAGCAGGGAAGCCATCTGATTTATTCTCTTCATGCTTACAAACTTTCACTACATTTTGGGTCTTGTGAGGTCAGCAGATGTGTGTAGTCCCACAGTTGAAGATCTATCTATATAATCAATTTCAAGGAGGCCCATTCCTCCTTTGGAACAGGGAATATATAATTTTGGTATGCAATGATTTTAATAAATCATTTGATGAACATGAAACATCCTTCTTGTTTTCCTATGTAATCTATCCAACACATTTTGGGGCTAGTCAATCACCCCATAACTGTAAGTTAGAACATGAAGAGCAAATTGGTACCTCCCTGGACTACATGAAAAGTGAAATGGAGGAGCTCTTGGATTATGTAGCCGAGGCGGGTATGACCCTAGCCCTGAGCAGCATCCTACCATCACCCAGAATGATACCACAGTACATGCAGAAAATGATTGATTTCAACAATTGACTACGTTTCTGTTGTCATTCTAAGGGGATCCAGTATCTGTCTGCCTGGGATGACATGACTGACAGACCTCGATGCTTTGCCAGAGATGGCCTGCAACTTTCACCCCTGGGCTTCTGGATACTGGTCAAGGCTCTTGCCACCCATATAGTGCCTTTTTTAGGAGATGTTCCAAAGACTAAATTACCACTGTAACAGCTAGAAACAAATGCAATCTAAGTGTCATGCTGCTCAATGCTAGAAGTATAAATCTCAAAATGTACTCACTCAAAGCACTCCTTAAAATGGAGAACATCAACATTTGTGCTGTACAAGAGACCTGGTTCAAGGTAGCAGAAAGCAACCCTACACTACCAGGCTATAACTCTTTCCACACCTTTCGGCCCCAGAACTTGGACCGAAGCTCCAAAGGCAATGGTGTTTACATATTCATAAAGGATGCACACACCTCCAGACTGGTAGCCCAACATAATGCATCAGAGATACTTCAGGTGCAGCTAACATTGGGTAAGACAGCGATTCAGGTTGTAGCCTGCGATAGGTCCCCAACCATGTCCCAAGCCTCACACTCCACGTTCCTAAGCACCCAGGAGAATATTAGGGTCCCCAATCTAACACTCTCATATTAGGTGACTTCAACTACCCCTCCATTAACTGGGAAAACTACTAATGTACCAATACACTTGCCCAATGTTTCCTGGAGTTCATTAATTCCAATGCCCTGGACCAGCTCGTTTTTACCCCCACTAGAGGTAGCAACATCCTTGACCTGGTCATTACTAACATGGGCAACCATTTCTCTACACCAGTAGTCAGCTCCTCCCTGGTTAGATCCGACTACAAACTAATCACCTTGAAAATCCACCCCACCCCGCAAAGGTAACCACCATGAAAAACTTTTCCAAGGCTAAATTTGGGCTCCTAAAAAAGAGGTGGCTAACTTCTCAGCACCCATGCTAATTGAGAATAATTGCATGACAGCCGAATCATACACCAGTGCACTGTATGAACACGTACACAAATGCATGGATCTCGCCATACCCAATAGAACCAAGACGTGCTCCTCCAAAAAAAGAAGCCAATCTAGTGGTCCCCTGCCATAAACACACACTACAACAGGAGGAGGAAACTGATGCAAAATTAGATGAAGTCCCAAGACTGGAAAAACTCCCTTATCAGCTTCAACAAAAAGTTGAGATCCCTCATCAAATCCTCTACAGCTAACTATGAAAACAGAATTAATTTGCAGCAGATAATAAAGACAACCAAAAGGCCTTCTATAGTTATATAAAGAATCTCCACAGCAATGCACAGATTTGCTCTGAGCTACTGCACAATTGTACCAACTATACAGAGCCAACAGATATTGCCAATATACTGGTCGACAGATTCAGTGCCAACTTTACCCCTCTCACCCCCACCCAAGGACCAACCACAATACCAGTAGATTGCTGGTCACCCAGTATTACTGCTGCACAACTGTCCCCAAATCCAATGACAAATTACCATTAACATCTCCAAAAAAAAAAAAAAAGTTCCTGACTAAAAGTAGTCCACAGCCTACCTGCCCGCAATACCTACAGGTCGTCATAAACGTGATACTTGCAGTAGCAAGTTCATGTCAAAAATGTGACTCCTACCCCAGTTACACTTGTCTAAGACCCTTTAAGCCCCTCCCTACCCTTACCTCATTTCCTCCTAAACATCTTTCCATCCCATTTAACCCTATCCTCCACTTATCCTCTGAATTCCTGCTGCTCTATTTATCGAGCCCCATTTGAAGATGTCCCAGGACAAATCGGTCTGTTCCAAACCTCATTTTTCTTTCCTCTAGTTTCTCTCTTAATCATTTTGTATATCTTGTGTCTGGAAATTCTGGGCTTTTTGCATAATAGTAACAATATATAATATGATCAAGAATCTACTTTATTGTCTTTATGGCTCTTCTTTGGCCTATCAGCTTTTGTAGTTTTTGTGGACTGCTACTTCCTTCTACAACAGGGGGTCCATACTCCAGGATGGTTTATGCAATGTTAACAACTGGTGCAAGGGAAATGGCTTTAAATTAAATCTGAAAAAATGTGGAAGAGTTAATTTAGTAAACAAAACATTTTTACATACCATATAAGTGGCACACACTTCCAATCAGACACTGCAGTAAGGGATCTAGACACCCTTGCGGATAAAACCTTATTGTTTTAACTATCTTGTTTGCACAGTAGTGTAGAAAGCTTTTTGTTTTTCTCATGTAATTTTTAAAGTTAGCTAGACTCACAGAAGTCTTAATTCACCTTTGTTCTTTTCTCATTCTGCCCATTGTTGAATGTAATACACATTTTATCAATCATGTGTTTGTCTAATCATATCAATTAACATGTGAGACCTCAGAGATTCATAGCTGATAGATCAGTGACTTCATAAATCTTAGTTCCCAAAACAGACTGGCATCCCTCCCTCTTTATTCAGCATATTATACACTCCAACATGGAGATTTGTGTCTACCATGAAAGATCCAATCCACTTTTGATCTCTTTATTTTTTCACAGAACTAACGGCACCTCAAGTACCTAGTTAAAGGAACTAAGGCTTCATCAATGGATAAATGAGGCACATTGCCATAATAGATTCATATCCCAGCATATCCCTTACCTTTGGCTCAAACTTTCACTACAAGTCAAACGGAAGAGTTTTTTTCCTACTTAAAAGGTAAAACTAGATAATTGAATGGACAGCCTGAAATTCTCCCCGGTCTATCTTGTCTTGCCCTTCTTGAACTGGTGGGAACTTTTGATTTTTTTTTTGATTGAGCATGACATTGTTGGCACACTGATTGCCTAGTTCTTACTTATGAACCTGTGAACTTATTACAAGCTGGTCTCTGATCATAACAAGGTTATTATATGTTTGAGACATGGAAGCCAAGAAATTCACCTAGAGGGCAAAGACAAGAAGCAAAGTCTGGAACATTCTAGATAATAAGGGACAACTGAGAGATACAGTGAGCAGAAACAAAGTGACCTTCTGCCAAATGGTAAAACAGCTTTATAAAGGAGATAGCCAACTTCATTCTGCCTCATCTTTTATATATGTGTGTGACATGCTGAAGTTCTAACAGATTTTCAAAGGTTTTTCTCATTCTGCACTATTTTTTGCTGGCTGGCTCTGTCTGATGGAAGTCCGAAGCATGAGACCTGAAGAGCTAATATTACTTAGAATGTTCTAAACATGCTTTTGTTAAGTATCCATCTATATTGTTAAGACCAGGTCTCATACTAAGACAGAGCTTAACAATTTTCTTTTTTCCCACTTTCAGAACATAGTCACAGTGGTCCATGCACTCAATATATATATATGAGAACGACCCAAGATGTAGTAATATTGTCCTCTTATTGCGCTGACCACAGGAATTCGATATTGTAATAACTACTATAAGGGAAATCACCACGTAATCGTTAATGACTGTTATGATGCTGTAGAACATACGTTAGTGACTATTCTGATGCTGTAAAACATACATTAGTGACTGTTCTGATGCTCTAGAATATACGTTAGTGACTATTCTGATGCTGTAGAACAGACGTTAGCGACTGTTATGATGCTGTAGAACATATGTTGGTGACTGTTTTGATACTGTAGAACATATCTTCGTGACTATTCTGATGCTGTAGAACATACGTTAGTGACTCTTCTGATGATGTAGAACATTCGTTAGAGACTCTTCTGATGCTGTAGAACATACATTAGTGACTCTATTGATGTAGAACATATGTTCGTGACTGTTCAGATGCTGTAGAACATAGGTTAGTGATTGTTCTGATGCTGTAGAACATAGGTTAGTGACTGTTCTGATGCTGTAGAACATAGGTTAGTGACTGTTCTGATGCTATAGAACATACATTAGTGACTGTTCTAATGCTGCAGAACATATGTTAGTGACTGTTCTGATGCTGTAGAACATACATTAGTGACTGTCCAGATGCTGTAGAACATACTTTTTTCCTGGTGATCTAGATCAGCATCTAGGAACCAGATCATCTAGGGGTCATGATGGATATCTCATAGCCATCAGCACTTGACCTTAGCAATAAGCTAGATATTGTTACCATTTTGGTTACTGAGATCCTGGATGACACAGGCAAACTTAAAGGAGACATGGTAAGTCAGAAAATCATTTTATAGCAGTACAGGTCAGTGATTAGATCTCAAGAAAAAAATTTGCAGCACCATGCTAGCCACTTAGAGTGCCAACAGCAATCAATCCTATATCACAGCAAGGGACTTTGGGAGAAAGTTGATTGTTTGGAAAACCAATGTCAATAAAATAATCTGTGACTGATAATATCCCTGAAGGAATCAAAAAGATGATCTCTGCCACTTTTTAGAAATTCAGTACTTTAAATACTTTTCTAGAAGTACTTCCCGGATCTCAGAAGCTCATCTAAGACAATATATCATGAGATTTTTTTTTTTTAATTTTGTGTACAAACACAGAGTGCTAAAATGGCTAAAGAAGCCTGTACCTTTCTATTACTGGGCCACAAGGTATGCTTTTTCCAAGAATTTTTGTGGCAAGTGGTCAACAGAAGAAGATTCTTTGCTAATGTGAGAAGTCTGTGATATGCAATCAATATTCATTCCTACTTAAAGATTCTCAGCACACTCATGATCAATTTTTAGGGCAAGCTTTATGTCTTTGATGACTCTGACAAGACTAATAGATGTTGTTGCAGGAGTTTAAATGCAGATTCAGAGTCCAATGAAGTTACTAGCCTTCTCTAGATCTCAATGGACATCAGCAATAGCCCATTTCCAACATAATACTAGTTAAGAGTGCCATGTCAAATTTGCAGCATTTATCTGAATTAACAGGAGTGCCCACAGAGCCCATCACTTATAGATGCACTTCCAACACTGGTATCCCCAAGCCAAGCACTCAGATCCAGCAAGCAATAAACTAAATTATCAGAAAAGGCACTATTTAGAGAGGTTCCCTCAGAGATGACAATACTGCTTCAATCCCCTGCAGATAATTTAACTGAGAACCCCCTACATTCAACAAATAAGGGAGAAATGGTCAAAAGCATACATCCTGACAAGTTGATTTCAGTTGCCAGCAAGGGTGCCAGCACTACGGACAAAAAGCTGAAAGTTATGAAGCATAATTTCTAAGTCCAAAGATAAGAAGTTTACAGTGAGTGGCACTATGGCCATAGCAAGCTTGGAAAAGATTACATAGCGTCCTGTTACTATTTCAGCTATATTAATTTGTACTTACCTTGTTTTATGTTCATTTTAGGTCTTACTGGATAGAGGTCTTGGTGTGATAATCTTGGATAGCTTTCTCTTAGAAAGACTTGTACTAAACCAACACATTGCCTTATATTTTCAAATCAGTTTTGTCTGTTATTACTTTTTATAGCACTAATTTCTTTGCTGTTTATTATTGTACCTAGTTTTTTTTGGGTTCTAATGGTGCTTTGTGTGACTACTAGTGCACACAGACTAAAATCTAAAGTAAAATGGAACTTAGTCACACATTGGCTGCAAAAACATTCAGTAAATGTAGCATTGCTACAGGAATGCAAAATAGAAATGAGACATGTTAGACTATTAAAAGGTTTTAGGAAATGTGATTGTTTTTATAACTTGCCCTACTTTGCTAAAGCGAGAGTAATTACTTTAACTAAAAACTCTCTACAATGGAATGTATTCATGCAGCAGAAGATTGGAAAAGGAATGGGGGAGTGGGTGACATCAGATACAAGTCAAAGATTGATCACTTTAGCCAATATATATGGCCGTAACACAGATCACCCTTTCTTTACCGAGGATTTTTTTTTTCATTTTGTTTAGAAACAAATTCATATTTAAACTCCTGTTTATTAACTGAAGTGAATGTTAATGTTACTCCCGATTCCATACGGGATCAAATTCTTCCTCAATCTGATAGATACCAAAAACCCAGGAAGTTATATAAGACAGTTTTGCTGATGCCATGGCCTTAGATGATATTGGGAGAATGTTGCACCCAGAAAACCAGGCCTACTCCGTCATAACACACCAAACACAGCAACCTAGTAGATTAGATTACTGACTGTTATCAACGTTTAATGCCAAAAGTGGAACAGGCTGACATTTTCCCAGCCCCTTTTTCACATCATTTTGAGTCTCTCATAAATTCTCTAACAATTTATTAGAGGATCACCCATGATCATGGCAAATGGATCTCCTGGTACTGTAGAGCCTGAATGTAGTTGATTACATTAAAAGCAGTCTTAAAATGTATTGGTCCTTTAACCCTATAAGTTCTTTTCCCATGCCTATTTGGTGGGAATCTTTAAAGCTAGAATTAAAGGTGCTATGGACAGCAGCTAATGTGCAGTATACAGCTATCTGAAGTGGACAACTCTCCAGCTTCACCTGCAAAGGGAACTTATGCAATGTAACAGAGCAAATGTAGAGATGACCAGAAGTTAAAAGTGTACAGGATGTTCAACAAGAAGCAAAACAGTATACAGCATGAAACAACCCAGCTTTATTTGCAGCAACTTATGACACAGGCTTGGCAGGTGAAATTTCGCACTTCTAAGGTTTTGTCAGGATTGGCCAAGCAACGAAGGGTGCAATGCTTACTTTTTAAGTTGATAGTTGGCTGGACAGGGAAGACTATTGTCAAGGTTAAAGACATTAGGTCCTACTTTGCAGAATTTTTGTGTTTTCTTTATAGTGATGCTGCGGAGTTGTAGCCAAACCTCTCCCAAGACATTAGAAGTCTTGTAAAAGAAGCCTCTCCTTCCCTTTGTCTACTCGTCAAGTGGATCAGCTCTAAAAAACACTCAAACTGTATGATATACAGTCAGCTATCTGGCAAACAAACTTGGAAAAAGGATGATCTTCCCGGAAAGGTATGCAAAATGCTGGATTCTCTTCTCATACCTCTGTTAAATGTGTTTTTTTAATCCAATAGGTGGAGGGAAAATGTAATCCCTCTTCTTCTGCTTCTTTTATCACTGTCCTCCCAAAACCCAGCAAAGATACTACACATGTGGAAAATGACTTACCAATTTTACTGTTTAATATAGTTATCAACATATATGCCAGGTTCCTGGCTAATAGATTAAGCCTCATCACTCCTTTTATAATCTTACCAACCCATTCTGGTTTCATTAAAGGTCCGTCCAGATTCAATCATGTTAAAACATTAAGTTTATATATGCAAGGGTTTAGGAATATCATGAAACCCATAGTAGCCTTGTTCCGGGATTTCAAAAAGGCCTCTGAATCTATCAAATGGCCATACCTCTGTAATCTACTGGACATATTACAATTCTTTAACATCTTTATCAGATCATACCAAGCACTCATAGGTGATCTCAAGGTAGCAGTACTGTTTAATAATGTCCCCTCTCAACTTTTGTCCTTACAGAAAGGGGCCTGTCATGGATGTTCCTTACTCCCTTTCCTGTTTCTTCTAGCCCTAGATCCTCTTAACTTGTTACATCTGAATGACGCCTCCAGGTGCATCTGCAGTTAACTCCTACTGACACCTCTAAGTGTCAAATATTGCTTGTTCATATTTGCATCAATAATTCCAAAACCATGCTATGTACAAGGTTTTTAAAGATTTCATCTTAAACAATGGCAAACTCAACAGCATGAATATTGTATCTCTGTCTAGTGTATTTAAATAGATATTAACTGTTTTTATATTAATTTATATACATATAATTTTTACATATTTCTAAATACCTCAACAACCAAGTAATACAGACAAAACTCCTTAGCCTCATATAAAAGCTCTCATTTAGATTAATAAAATGCTGCTGACAGTGTGTGTGTGCAACTTGAGTGGTTTATGAAATATAAGTTGTTTACAAAATACTACAAACAAAATAGTTAGGTAATGTTCATAATATATCCGTGTTTGAAGACGCTAATACACGGATAGATATTTGTGAACATATTGATAATGAGGATGACAATGTTAATAAGAGTATTAATAAAAGTGTTAAGACAGTAGATAAGAGCGGTTTAGGGATGGATGCCAAGACTAAATTTAATAGTATGAGCAATGAATCAGTCCCTTTCCCCATCGCCAACCAGTGGAGAGGGGGTGGGGGGACAAGGGAACGGTCTATGAGCAGGGGAAGGCAGAAAAAGAGACCAGCAGGATCGATACAGGCTGGTCCTACACTAAAAAAGATCTGGCAAGGGACCAAGAATCAATAGTGTGGAATATATCAAGTAAGTCACTAACGAAAGAAGAACAGTATGTTCTGGAGAAGGGTTTAACATTTATTCCTTCTAGTAGAAGTAATATTACAGACAGCATTATTGATCTAAAAATGTTTGTACGAAACCTCCAAATGAAAGTTGATTTTCGGAATAATACCAGTATATATCACCCTTTTAGAAAACCAAGTACATATATTCCGTGCAATCACCCACTTATTGAAGCTTATTCTAAACTGGTTGAGCAAGGATTATATGAAAACGATGCTAATAATAGAAAGAAGAGATGGTTTGGCAACTTGAAACCAGCACAGAGAAGAGCTCTCAATGGCTTAAAATGTGATAAAACTATAATGTTAAGGCCAGCCGATAAAGGTGGTCCTGTAGTTATCATGGATATGGAGTTCTATGTTAACAAGATGTGTAATATGTTAACTGAGTCTGACTTTTACCTAAAAATTAATAACAATAGGGTGAATAGGATTATATCAGATGTTTCTAGTAGGTTAAATGCTATGCTTAATGAAGGTAAGATTAATCAAGAACTATTCACATATTTAATAGTGGAACATCCCACTATACCCATTATTCAGGGAATACCAAAGATTCATAAGAATGGTTTGGACCCACCCATGAGGCCAATTGTAGCAGGGAAAGGCTGGGTTACTGAGCCCATTTCCATTTACTTAGAGTCCCTATTAAGACCTATGGTGGACAAACATACACACATATTAAAAGACACCAAACAATTTTTAATTAAGCTCTATGAGAATACCTCGGTGGGTGATGGTGTCCAGCATGAATTGTTTGTGACACTTGATGTCAACTCTCTTTTTACCGTCATTCCTACCCATGAGGGACTTAAGAGCGTACACAGAATTCTCACCAAAGATGGTACATTCTCCGAAGGGAGGATAGAAGTTATTACGGAGTTAATGGAAATTGTATTAACCAATAACATTTTCTTGTTTAATGGTCAAGTCTACCTTCAAAGGGATGGCGTGGCGGGCACTTCCTGTGCCAATAGCTACGCCAACCTAGTCATGGCTGACTGGGAGATTTCTTCCTTATTTAAGATGAAAGAATTTCATCAACATGTTTTATTTTATACTCGGTTTGTGGATGACCTCTTCCTCATTTGGAAAGGTGATGAAGAGCAGTTGAGGTACTTTTATAATAAAATGAATCAAGACACTAGATTTCTAAGACTTTCTATGGTTAGTTCTAGAGTTGTTATACCCTATTTAGATGTTTATGTTGAACAACTACCAAATGGCACACTTAACACCGGGGTTTATCGGAAGGATTGTTATAGAAATAACTTCCTTCATCGAAGCAGTATGCACCCCAAACATATTTTTGGTAATATTGTCAAAAGTCAAGCAATGAGGGTCTCTAGGTTGTACTCAGAAGATTCATGCTTCAAAACAGGCATAGAAGACTTGAGGAATAAATTTATAGACAGGTCATATACAGAAGCAGAAGTTGATGCTACTTTAGATATAATAGGTGGATTAAGAGAAGGTAGGGCTTTTCCATACTTCTCTAGAAGACGAGATGATAGTAGCACCACCAAAACTGATAGTAATGCCTTTAGAATACCGATACACTATACACAGGATGTATATAGTATTGAATGTATATATCGAAAATATTGGGACATTTTGTTAACAGATCCAGTCATTTCTGAGGTTTTGGACGAAGAACCTAAATTTACATATAAAAATAAGTTGAATTTGCATAGAATGCTATGTGGCTCGAATAGAATTGACATAGAGACACCTAGTAACCACAGAATGACTAGAAAATGTCACAAATGTAATTATTGTAAATTTATAAAAGAAACTGATAAATTTAGTCATCCTACTACAGGACAAGAGTTTTATTTTACAGTTTCGGCTACTTGTGAAACATGTCATGTGGTGTATCTGGCCACCTGTACACACTGCCCTGCATTTTATGTAGGAAAAACGGACAGAAAGTTAAAAGATAGAATTAGGGAACATCTTTATAAAATCAAGGTCTCATGTCCTTCTAATGCTCTATCTAAGCATGTGCCAAGTACATCCACGCAACACAGTTTTCTGTTTCAAGTAATTCAAAATAATGTTCCATCTCATAGAAGAGGGGACATTTTTAACACTACAGAACAGATAGAGGTCAAATGGATCATCAGACTTAGGGCTGATTTAAACCCAGGTCTTAATGATAGAGTTTCCATTAAACCAATGCTTAAAGCCAGGAAACTCCACTGATGATCCTCCCCTTAACTGACCATCCTTTGATTATTTATTCCCGATTGATTCTACCACAACATTTGTACATATACACCACATTCAATTTTCTTATATACTTTTATATATATTTCATCTCCTTATACTTACATGTCCATCTCATTACATAACCCTATTGGCCCATTAGGGGCCATGTTTTAAATATGAGTTGTAGCACAGATCATGTGTTCTCCTACCTTTTAGTATATACATTTTATCAACATTTATTGGACACCTAGTTCCTTCTATGAATCTGTTTTTTATTTACTATTTTTTATTTACTATATTGCATTTATTATAATATAGGATGTTTTTGTGTGTGCTCTTACATATATACATCTTATTCTTATGATATATGTAGCAATAGTTATTGCGAAATTTAGGAGCATATGCCGTTGACGATACAGACGTAGTTTGTATACGCTTGCTTGCGTGCATATGCATATGTGCTAAATAGCTTCTATGTAGGTACACATATTTGTATAATTTTTTTTTTTTTTTTTTTTTTGTACGTGTGCTTATATATTTATATTTATATTTACATTTATATTTATACTTGTTTTTAATGGGATCATAATGTTTATAATCATATGCTGCTAAAATATATATGTGTACATTTTTATATATTTTTACATATTTTGTTGCTAACATGCATATAAGTAGCAGCAGTTAACAGAGCGTGATATGCTGTTCTGTTCTGAATTATATTTTTTCTACTGCATATTGTTCACATAATGTTTGCATATATATTTTAAGACAATTTAAAATATTTTACGTTTAACAGGATATGACATCAGAGTTTAATTTAGCATGTTGTATTAAAAGGGATGTTAGTTTGTGTATTTGTTAGTGGCCTGATGAAGATTCGTTGAAAGCGCTAGCCCTGTTTTAATTATTTTAATAAACGTGGTTTCCACTGGACGCTTGGATTTATTTCACATGCTGGTCGCGTGTTTTTTTACAAGCCATTGCCCAGTGGATGTGCAGGTTCGAATGAACGTTTAATGGTGATTTAGACTCTGTGTTTACCGTTGGATTAAGTATTTGCAAAGCAGAGCGGTTTTCTACCCCACAGCTCTATTCTTTTGTGTAGAGCGTTGGTTATTTAGCGTGACTGTATTGATTTTACTATAACAAGTACACTTCCCACAAACTGAGCCTGGTTTTTGTGTTTTGTACTTTTTGGTTATTATCAGGCAAGGAGAGCGCTGTGGGCATTATCTTTTTGTTTTTTAAAATAGTTACTGTGTTTATTCTCACTTATAAAATTCAGTTCAAGACGTTGAATCTAAAGAATACTACCACTATTAAAACAGTTTATGCTGAGGAGTTTGCCATTTATACTTCTTTCATAAACCCTATATTTCCAGAGGTATGAATGTTTGAAATGTGAGAACATAATTTGAGTCTGTCAAAAAGCTTAGTTACAATGCAAACTTCCTGAGCTCCATTGGAGGGAATAGGCTTTAACAGAGTGTTTAATTGGTCAAAGTCAGTTAAAGGATGAAGCATTTTGGGGATTCAGACTAATACAGATGACTCTGTACTCTTAACATGAATCCCTCTAATGATGGTCCTGCCATTCTAAAAAATTTCCACCACGTCAAGAGGCTTTTAGGCTTGCAGCTCAACTTACAAAAAACAGAAGCATATGCTGCTAATCTAGCTACCCAGTGTTTTTAAGCAATGGGTGATTGTTTCCCCTTTGACTGGTGCAAACACTCTCCTAAATATTTAGGTGTCACTCGACACCCCGACCCAGTTTATATGATTAATTACAATTTTAAACTTTTGTGGAATACATTTTTGTAGGTACATCCTTGGCACAAACTTCACCTTCAACTTCTAGGGAAATGGTCTTCTTAAAATCTCTGCAACTCCACTCTTATCTGTATAGGTATATTACAGGCATTTAGAATAACATTTGGAAAAAAACAAAAAAAAATGTCCTTTGCTATGTAAATTCCTATGTAATAATTGAGCATACAGAGATTAGCCAAGGTTAGTTAGATTCCCACTGAAAATCATAGGCCTTGGAATACGAGGTAATAGATATTCCTCCCAGTCTGGGCAATAACTGAGGCAAAATCCTTAGAAAGGAGTTTTCATGGGCAATAGTATGATACAGAAAATCTTCTAAAGCAGCAGATGCAGTGGTATCAAATCTATGAAACATGAATCAGGGCCCACAGTTGCATCAAAAAAATTGTCTCAGCAGCTTCCTTATGGGGGTCATTACTCTGGGGCTGCTGGTTTTTGCTGAGTGGGTGGGAGGGACAGCTTTGGAGGGGAGAGAAATGGAGTTTACTGGCTAGATAACCTAACTTAGACTGTGGATGGTGAGAAAGATCTTGAATCCTTGCAGTTCTTGCAACAGAAATAGGAGCTCCCAAAGAAAGGCCATCAGAAATATTTGTCTATTAGACATGCAGTAATTTGCTCAACTCTGAGGTCTAAAATTGGGCTATGCCCTTTAGCCATATTGACTGAGAAGTCTGAACACTCAGCAACTTGACTGTCATAGCACATTGAAGCCGAGTGACTTATTGGATCTTATTAACAGGTAAGATTCTATTAAGACTATAATTTTGTTTAAAGAAAATATTCAAGAGAAAAGCACCCAGTCTGTAATGAGTCTAACCATTAATCACCTCCAGAAGACAATAACTCAAGTCTGTTAAATGGCCCTACTTATGTGTGATGGCTTTTCTCTTTTGGATGGGAGGATATTAGATACGGCCAGGGATTTAGCTGGAAGATGCTCTCAATGAAAGTGTATGTTCATTTTGCTACATAGATCCTTTAAACCTATTGCACAAATTCTGCTTTGCTCACTGTTCCAATACCTATGGAGCCAGCTGTGAGATAGTGGGAATATATTTTTACCATTTAACTCCCACTTAGTTTCTACATTCTTATCTCAGAAAAAAATAACTCACTCAGCCAGTTAATTCCAGGTTTTGGTTATTTCAAGTCTCTACAATAAAGAAACTATTTATAGGGAATGAATGGAATATGCCACATAAGCTCTCATGGGAAAAATCCAGAAATGGCATTATAAGATAGATTCTAGATGGAACTGTGGGCTTCTCAGCCCAATTAAAGGTACATTATAGACAGCATCCCCCTGTGTGTAGACAGCATCCCCCTATGTATAGACCAAGTGGAACATGATCTGAGTAGTCAGCTTGATAGCAATCTGAACTTCAACCTCCACATATAAACAGTAGTAAGGAAATCCTAATATCTGGCACATTGTGTAAGTAAAGGCATCACATCTAGATCTAAGGATGTTATAATTCCATTATACTCAACCCTCATCAGACTAATAATGGAGTACAATGCTCACTTCAGCATGCACTTTAGTAGACACCTGCAACAATTGGACAGCCCACAGAAGTTTGTCACCAAGAAATTACGGGTGACACAAAAGTCTTATGTGGAAAGAAAAAGCCCTGCCACTGTATTCTGTCTCCTACAGGATGATAAGGGGTGACCTCTGCTTGGCTTACAGTGTAGTCTCAGATTTGGCCCTGATGGAAATGCAACAC
Source organism: Protopterus annectens (assembly GCF_019279795.1). Taxonomy (NCBI): domain Eukaryota; kingdom Metazoa; phylum Chordata; order Ceratodontiformes; family Protopteridae; genus Protopterus; species Protopterus annectens. The sequence continues at coordinate 724,176,293 of NC_056750.1, forward strand.
ATTCATAAATCAAACTGCACAAGGGTCACTCACTCCAGGAATCTTAACCTAGCCTGTGATATAAACAGGTCATGCTGGAGAGAGAGATACATCTGTACTAAAAACGGGATCAAGACCATGGTGAAGACCACAGAGTAAAGTAAAATCACAGCAAAAAGCAACAAACAATATATTGGACTCTGGAAATGCTATACAAACTTTTAATGTACACAAAGTTTTTGGATAATTACTTCATCAGTGGGTGTTAATGTTATGTGACAAGCACAGCCTTTCAGCATTTCCTTTTATTCCCTGCAATATCTAAAATTTTACATATAGGACTAGACTAATCAATTTCTATAATATCAGTTGTTGAATTTTTGTTTTCTATATACATTTCATTTACACTTTTTCTTATTACTACCAGTTTGAATAAAATTTGGAAAAATATATCCTATATCTACATCTAGATCTGTCTTGCAGTTCATGGGTGTGGGTGTATATCTATATAGCTATATCTGTCTATATCTATATATCTATCTATATTTATATCTATATGTATATCTATCTATATCTATACCTATCTATAATGTATATCTATCTATATATTTATATCTACAGCTATATATATATATATATATATATATATATATGTATATAAACACACACACATTTATTGAAGTATGTGACTCTGAACATTCTTATGAATAATTAAGTTTGCCAACAATATTCTCTGAAATTATAGGTTCATGGGTGGTTAGTACTATGATAAATATCCCTGTAGGCCATTTTAAGCCTAGCAAATTATCCCATTTGGTGTTTAGGATTTACCTTTTCCACTGCAGTTTAGATTCAGCTAACCCTTTAAAAGATCTATATTTATATATTACTATAGTGGTAATTACATGATCAAAACCTAGATTTTTGGAGGGGACTCGTGCATTGGTATAAAGCATTTAAGAACTGTCCATTAGTAGTCCAGAAGGGAGTCCTGGTGTAAATTTTCTCTTTCTAATCCATTGATTCGGCTAACAATTGAACATGTACCTATGAAAGTTTCTGTTAAGGTTGCAGAAGATATTTAGGTCTCTGGTTCAAATATTCTTGATATCTTTTGATTTGTCGATGAGAATGAAGTCTGTCAGTAGTGGATCACAGGATGGCATGTATACTACACACAGACCTCCTCTCTGCAGTCTGTAAGAGACTGAATATAGTAATAGAGCTTTGAGGTGGACCATATTGCTTAGGCCTTGTGTATGTTCCATTAGATGCATGTACCTGGACAGATACATGCCAAAATGTACATTATGCTCAATGATTGGCCTAATGAAGGCTTACTAAAGGAGGACAATAAACTCACTTGATCAAGAAGCACTACCATTGTTGATGGAGATGCTCAGTAATGAAGGACTTGCTTACTGTAATAGACAAATGCTGGTCAAAATTAATTTACTGTCCACATAAGTTCACAAATCAATTATTTCATTAGAATCGTTGCTGTTTGGTACAAAATCTATATGGAGACTAAGACTGAACAGTGGTGTTAGTGATGTGGCTGAATTGTGTTTCATGCTATTTACGACACGCTGGGATATGGTGAGGACTCAATGATGCAGTACTTCTTTTGATGTTGGCAGAATGTTCAGTGTTTAATTTTGCGTGATTGCTGGTGGCAATTCGCTTTCAGATATTTCACATGAGATAAGGGGGAATAATTGGGTAAAGTCTGAGATGAATTTATCTAGCCAGTAGATTAATTATATCTTCAGGTTCAGTGTAGACCATATTGTCTACAATCAGTTCAGTGGAGTTTTGTTTTGTGGTCCAGTGATTAAAGGCATGAAATATGAAGCAGTCTAGACAGGGAAAAAAAATTGGCACACAATATCTGTGTAAACCTATATATAACTCTCTCTAATTGTGCAGATATATATATATATATATATATATATATATATATATATATATATATATATATATATATGGGTCCTCGTCTGAATATCAAAAGAACATTTAATTGAAATGTACTTGAACAAATTAACTTTGGCGAAAATGCATTTTATCGAAAATGCACTTTCGCTAAAAAAAGGAAAAAAAAACATGCAGTTTGCATGTAAATTTAGTTGTACAACAACATGTAGTGTTGATTGTACAATTAAGCAAACTGTTGCTTAGATCATGGTACAGCGGAGATAAGGGAATATTCCCTTTTCCCACTATAGTGCGATCTCGGAGTGAGAATATTAAAGTGAGGGGCTCAGAGTAGTGTTTTATTTGTGTAGTTTTTTTGTGTTTTTTTTTCGCAAAAGTGCATTTTCGATAAAATGCACTTTTGTGAAAGTGAGTTCGCTCATGTACGTTTTGCTGAAACGTACTTTCGTGTTACAACATAGATCCATATATATATATATATATATATATATATATATATATATATATATATATATGGGTCTACTTCACAAAAACAAAACCCGAGAACACCAAAACTCACATCACCGAGGCAACATGAATGAAACCCCATTACACCGAAAGACCAGAAGCGCGAAATTCAAAATCCCTGTATTATGGTGGGGGGTTGCAGGGGGGCTTGCCCTCCTGCCTAACTGTATTGTAAGATGTTGCGTTAGGTAGTTTGGGACAGTTGTGTGTGTGTCTTATGTATGTGTTTTAACGTGGTTGTGGGTTTTCGGTGTTACGGGGTTTCGTGCATGTGGTCTCGATGTTGTGGATTTCGGTGTTCAGGGATTTCGTTTTTGTAAAGTAGATCCATATTTATATATAGATATATATATATATATATATATATATATATATATATATAGATATATTTCTATATATATTAATACAGATGTATACTGTCTACATCTATTCATTGTTAGTCTTCATCGAACCATTGCATAATGAATCTAATACATCAAATTCCGATCCAGCAAAACCTGGGGACAGGTATTAGTGTGGACTCTGTGGGGACCAAGTTCAACACTTCTTTTACTTCCTTCATCTCCAGCATGTTAATGAATCAGGGGTGAATGTAAACATTTTACTGTGACATAATTTGTTGAATAGTGGCTTACATTTACGTGTACATGTGTAGACACATACACACTGGTGTTAGGTTTTGATAAAACATTTTTTTTCTTCTGTTGTCCTCTTTTTGTGCTCATTTATCAGGGATCTCAAAGTAAGTGTGTTGCCATAGTCAGGCCCTGAGGGTACTAGGACAAGAGTCACTGTAGCTAGGTCTGCTAGAATCCAAGAGTTTTTTTTTTTTTTAATAAAAATATGAAGTCTTAAAAATGGCTGACAACTGGTCCCTCAGTGTCAGTCATCAAGAAACACCCCAAGTCAAAGGCTTAAGAAGGAAATTCTGTAATTGTATTTTATTTCCCATATATATAATTAAGGGGTTAATATAGTAGGATATGTGATGGATTACAGTAGCATACATCACTAATCCCTAGGTCATTATCAAGTTAAGCTTCAGCCAATTTATAACTATCCAATGGAGGAAGGACTCCAAATAGTCTTCTGTTATGGTAAATACTGGACAAGACTACTGATGAAGAAGAAAGACTGTTGAACATCATCACGGAGACAGCAAAACCAATATGGCACATTAATGTAACTGCATATGTTCTTTTCTAACTTGGTCGCATGGGACATTCACTCTGCTGTGGAATTAAGGGGAAAAAGGATGTTTCCTTTTATTACACAATTGTGTCCCATTACTATGTTCACATTTTTTCTTTATCTCTTAATTGTTTTAATTTAATCATGTTTTTAGTTAATTAAATCTGTTAATTTCTAGTTAATTTCACAAACAGACAACAACACTGACAGAGATCTCTCTGTGCAAGTTTCGGCAAACATTCAATTCTAGTTTCTAGGACTTTTCTTTATTAAGGTAACACACATCAATATTCTAAGTATACAGAATGCCCTGATAGAAAAGTCATTTGTCATATCCTTTAAGAATATGAATATTTTTAACAGTGCTATATTACACACAATCAAATGTGATATTGTAGGCTCTGTTTTCAGTGATATTCTATGAGCAGCAGTTGTCTGGAACCCCCTTATTGGGTGTTACATACACTTTTGGTTGGCTGCCATTTTTCTGTTACACTTCTTTTTTTCTCAATTGTTTTATTGAATTTGTAACAATAAAACAGTAATATATGATAAAACAAATATACATATCTAAAATAACAATAATAAACAACTAAAATAACTATTTACAATGGTGTCTACTATAAAAGAAAAGCTTTTTAAATGGAAAAGGAAATGCGATGAGTGGTTGTTATATATTAAAGCCTGTTTATCCAGCAGTTCTTTGAATTTCAACCATATACTACAGGAAGAGGTGATGCTATATGTTCTTGCCTTGATCATGATAAGTTCATGATGACAAACTTCAGATGCCAAGTGTATAAATTCCTTCTTAGTAGGAGTAGTCTCTGCTCAGCCTTCTCCCTCTCCAAGCTCCTAGCAAAAAGCCAACTAGCCCTCTCCAAAACAGGATGCAGTCTAACCATCAGGCACTAAATGCAAATAAAACCAAACTAATGTTTTTCCCCCTACCAAAAACTCTATTGACAAATCCATATTCACCATAAAGAGCCAAAACAACACCCTCCTTGAAATCATTCCCAACAACAAGCTTCTTTGCATCATTATTGATGAAGAATTAAAATTTGACACCCACATCCGCTCCACAGTCAAAAAAAAACACCAAAGTTACGTCTCCTCTACAGGCACAACTTCTTCCTAAGCCCCTCTACCCATCAAACTGTTGCATCCACCTTCCTACTCCCCTCCCTTATGTATGGTGTCCCTCTTTTCACCAATCTCCATCTTGGCCTTTAGGTCCAAACATGAATCCTGCTACCACAAAATCTCCAAATTTGCAACCAATTCAAAAAACTCATCCCACCACTGCCACTCCCTCCTCACCCTCAACTGGCTTGAACTACCCAACTACCTCAGTTACCTACAACTCACCATTGCCCACAAGCTCATCTTTAAACCTGCCAACTGCCCAGCTCTCGCTACTTCCTTAAAACCTTACATTCCCAACCCCTCACTCAGATCCAAAAAACAAAATCTCCTTCAGGTCCACAAACTTGCATGACCTCCTGGCAATCTACTGCTGTCCCACTCCTTAGCTAAACAGTGGAACTCTCTCCCCACATACCTATATATCCTACCTAACCATGCAAATTTCATATCTCAGCTAATCTCTCATCTTTCTTCCAAATGGGAATGCCCTTGCCACGCTCCAACTTAAACCCCTCCTCCCATTCCACCTTGCACTGACTCATCCATCTACATCTACTATTACTTCATCCCACCCAAGACAATCCCTCCCTACCAAAAACTAATTTTCTCTCTAATATCTATTGTACTATACTCTCCAGTCTCAATTATACTATTACCCTCTCCATGCATAATATTTTCCTAACCTACTAATGACTAGTAGCTATATATTATGAAATGTTAAACCTACAATTGAGTTTATAACCAAAATATTCACTCTATGTAAATGTTGAAATTTTTGTATTGAATTATGTATTCTCATTTTTGTAACATTGTGACAAGCCAATTGTAAATATCATGGAGCTTATCTGTAAATGTTTAATTAGCTCCATGTCCTTTTGTGACATGTGAAATGTAACTTGCAATTATTGTGGAGCTTTTCTCCCCGGTCCTCCATTGAAAATGGGCTGCTCTTGGCCCAGTGGACTTCCCCAATCATCAAACTTAAATAAATAAATGTCTGATTCTTCCAGTTCTTGGTGATGACTTTTCTTGCTAATGTTAAAATACTCCATAAAAGAAGGACTTTTATTTTCATGACACAGGTGGGAATAGGTGTATTAAATAAAATAAGAAATTTGCTAAACATAAAGTTGTCATTAAAAACTGACTGTAAGAGAGAATTCATATTATCCAGATATGTTTTAAGTTTATACAACTGTAAAAGATATGTTGCGATTCAGCTTTAACATTTAGTATACATTCAGCATCCTATGTCTTTATTATACATTACTTCAACTTTACGTGGTGTGATAAAAGTTCTGTGTAAGAACTTCCAAGAGAATATCCACCACCATAGTGATGAAGTAGTTTGTTTTGAAGACTGGTGTATTAATTTTTATCATCTTCAAAACAGACTAGTTTTTTATCATCTTCACTTGGGGAGTTAACAAGTGTAAAATAATCCTGATAGCTTTCTCTGTGACATACTGTTAATTTCTAGTACCTTACATATTTTAGATAGAAGCCCCTTTCCAATTATATTATGGTGTGTTAAAATAATGAGTAAATCAATGAATGTTGGGAAACAGTTTCTAAATATTGGTTGCATTAGATTAAGGTTATTATGTTCAGCTAATTGTCTACAACTTTGAATTTTTAACTACATATGTTTGCTTAAATCAGAATTATTTATGATGTGGTCAACTTCTCATTGTCTAGTAATTGTTACCAGTATAACAGTATAAATGTAGTCATTGTTGTTAAACTAAATGTATTAGTTCTATTTTGAGTATAGGTAATTTGGAAATACAAAGAAAATCCGTGTTTTATATTCAGGGATCCTGAAAATGAAATTTTTAAAGGAAGTTATTATTGTGTTAATATAATAAGAGTTGACTGGTTTGACTTTCTTTTCTATAAAATAGTCTTTTACTGATCAATGAAACTTATTAGTAGCTATTTTAGTATGCTATGATTTAGTTAAATTATTGGATTTACATCAAATACCTTGATAAATATCCTTCTAGTTGGCATTTTAATTATTTAACAAATAAGTTATTGTCTTAACAATTTAGGATAAGGAATATAATTCTAAATCTGGAAGACCAGTACTACCAATCAGTAATGCGATCGTTTAAAGCCAATCTAGGCTTATTAGGAAACCATAAAATTCTCAGAAACAAAGAATTATAGTCTTTTATATGTTGGGGGTGTGGGAGGGATACAGATTGTATTATATATATATTATTATAATTAAGTGTTGTTATATCTTTAATATTATCAGATAAGCTTATCCCTAAGTAAGTGATTTTACCATCTTTCACAATGCATTTTAATTTCTTATTTGCTTTGTTAATATTATAATTAACAGGTAGTATCTAGTAGTATTCTCATTAAAACTGAGTCCTGATTTCTTCTGAAATATTTATTTTGCTTGGAATTCTGCAATAAGTGAAAAATTGCATTAATAGGATGTCATCTTCAAATAATTGTATTTTAGGGATTAAAAAAATTATTAGTATGCCTTTGGTGTTTTTATTTGTTCTTATATAATTTCTAAAAAGGTTCCATAACTAGAGCAAAAAGCAATGGAGTCAAGAGGCAACCTTGTTTAGTACCTTTATTAATCATGATTAATGGGAAGTACAGGAGCGGATCTTAATATATGCAAAGGAAAGTAAGAAAGAATGCAATATAATAAATTGTTTAAAAAATTACATTCCTCTAGTACTAATAGTAAGTACTCCGAATTAACTGAATCAAATGCACTATTGATATCCAGACTAACCAAAGTTCGTTTTTTTTTAATTATTAGTATAATCAATCATTGACATTATTCTTTTGATAGTATCATAGGTGTTCTTGTTCATTATAAACCCAGTCTGATCATTATTTCTCAACACTGGATGAAACTTTTTTATTTGAGAGACATAGATTGCTATAAATATTTTATAATCTATGTTTAATAATGAAATTGGTCTATATGAAGAACAATGTGTTGAGTCCTTGACAGGATTTAAAACTGGGGATATCGGAGTGCATTTCATGGATGGTGTACATTCGTAAGTACTTTAACTATTGAAAATACCTCCAGTAAAATACTCAAAGCATCCTTAGTCACCATTTTGTATAGTTCAGGTATTATACCATCATTTCCAGGTGTCTTATTGGGTTTTTATTTATTAATTTGAATTTTGAATTCAGATATTGATATAGGCTTTTCAGTTATTTTTATTTGATCCTCTGACAGTCCATTTTCAATATATATGTTTTATAAATGTTTTAATTATATCTTGCATATCCATTGTTGGTTTCTGTTGATTAATTTTATTAAAATGAGACCTGAAAACATCCAGAATATCTTCTTATTTTGTAAAATTGCTAAATGTTTACTGTTTAAGCTATTTATTTTTTTCAGTTATTATTTCGGTTTTGATTATTTAATTTTAACTCATCAGTTTTCTCATGTAAATCTAGCAAATATTTGTCCCATTGTTCTTTTGTGTGCATGCCAATTAATAATTTTTGCCCAAAAGGTATGCCTTTAAAGAGTCCCATACAAAAATCTCTGAGGTGATTAATTTCAATAAAAGTTTGAATTTCTTTATCAAATAATTCCTTAAAGTCTTTCATATTGGTTATATATTTATGAACCCTTTTAACTGGGATGTTATTACTAGAATTCAATATAACTTTAAATGTTATCAACAGTGGGTAAGAGATGTTATCTGTTCTACTAGTGATGTCATTTGAAACATATAGTCTGTCTGTTCTTAATTGTGTCCAATGCTTGTGTGAGAAATGTGTAAAGAAGCGTGTCTGATATTGAAAACTTACTAATATGTCTCATATTATATAGATCAGTGAACTCCAAAGTCTTCACTGATGCAGATTTCTTCCTTTTACAACTTTTGTTGGATAGAAAGTTTATAGTTAAACTCAATTATCTTATACTTCTGTATAAGAGTAAGCAGTTCACCAGATATAATAATAATAATCCAAGAACAATGATGGAACCAAGGAAGGCACGACTCCCCAGGTTAAAAACGTTATTGTAGGTCATAAGTGCTTTCACAGCGACTGCTGCTTAATCAGATAACAAACACACTGAACTAAAACTGGCCTTTAAGTAGAAAAGTGAAACAGTGTTAAATCACATGACCACAAAATTTAAAGAAATACAGCTAAAATATGTTATTTAAACAGCACATAAAAACGTGTACATATAAATGCAACATAAAAACTGTATAAAATATATACAAAACTTCATATAAGCAAGTAAAAACACTGCTTTAGCTAACAAGAAAACAAACATATATAATTACAGATGCAAAGCCAAATACTGTCAACTGGCTAGGCATCTTGAATTCATTTGGGGTTTAATGGGTACAAATTCATTCAACCCATGCCCAAAATCTCCCCTCAGCCTGATAATCCATTTAGCTTCCATCTGTTCAGTTTGATTCCTTATTTCTCCACCCCTTATAGTCTCAAAGACTCTACCAGTAAGAAGAAATATAAATGTGTGCCTAGAATCAGTGGCCAGTACATGTTTTGAAGCAGTAGTGGTGTTCTCTTTAGTATATAATAAACATGCTCCTTTATTCACTCCCTTAAAGCCCTATCAGTCTTTCCTATATAAAATTTGGAACATCCCTTACAGTGGGCTAAATAAACATGTTCCATACTGCAAGCAGCAAATATGTGAAACTCATAATCCCTTTTTTGGTCTAGATTTGAAACTTTTTGCATTACTATCAATGTATGGGCACACTGAACACCTACCACAGGGCATCGTAACTTTGTTTCTGTGCTGCACAGATTCCATGATGGGGTGACAAAGCTGCCCTTTCAGTGATTTCATGTTTCTAAAATGGAATCTGGGTAGTGTCTATCAGCTTACTGATGTCACGGCCCATTGTTAAAATTCCCTAGTGTCTCTTAATAACATTCATATAGGAAGAAACATCAGAAGAATAATATAAGGGAACCCTACATTTATAGTCCTTTCTTTTATCCTTCATTGTCTGATGTGGCCTTCTAGAAAAATAAGGTTTAGCTGTGCTAGATCTAAGAGACTGAACCTCACCTATGTTCATTAAAATAGTATGTGTATCATAACCTCTATCAACCAGTTCAGTGTGTAAAATATTAAGTTGGTTGTCAAAGTCACTATCCCAAGCATTAAGCCTAAAAGCTCTAAATATTTGATTCCTGACAACATTCTGAAATCTAAATATTTGATTCCTGACAACATTCTGAAAAGTGTGTGTGTGTGTGTTGGGGGGTGCATGCTGTCTCTAGGTAATAAATGATTAACATGACAAGACTTACTATATAATCTGGTAAACAACCCCCCATCACCATTCACCTCTACAGTGACATTCAAGAAATCTATTTTACTAAAGGACAAATTAGAAGTAAATCTTAAAAATGTTGTAGTATTGTTAATATAGTTGTCAAATTTCCTGAGTTCATCTTATGTTCCATTCCACTGAAGGAGCAAATCATCCACAAACTTTCTGTACACTACTTGTTGTTTATAGTGTCCATTGAAAATATATTTGTCCACCCATACGGCCATGACTGAATTGGCGTAGCTTTTGGCACAAGATGTGCCCATTGCTATGCCATTCCACTTCCAAAAGAGTATTTTATTAAACAAGAACACATTGTTCTCTAGTACACACTGTAATAGAACCTTAACAAGCATACTCTTTGACTCATCAAACTGTTAATGCAGCCTCAAATATCATTGTATCATACCCAAACCCAAGTCATTGGGAATGACACCTCTAAGTGTCAAATATTGCTTGTTCATAAAGAGGTCACATCCAAGGTGACCAACAGCAAATTCTTGGTAGCAACAGTAGATTGTTCCAAATGAGCATATAAATCACTCAAAAAATGCTGTGCATCTTTCAAAACATGTGGTATAACACAAAGCAATGGTCTCAAGGACTTTTCTAAATAAATAGATATGGGTTCGGTACACCAGTTGCTTCCTGCAACTATAGGATCCATAGATGGATGTATTCTATTCTTATGCAACTTGGATAACCCTTGTATGATGGGAAGTAAATGATCTTTTACTAAAAAAGGGTCAAGTAGCTCCTTCTGTAATAATTTCTGTTGTTATAACTTATTCAGTGTGCATCTAATGTTAATTTCCATATGTTTGAGATTTTTACTAATAATCAGATAAAATTTCTAATTTTTAAGTAAATTGTTCATAGCCTCATTGTAGCAGACCAAATCTAAAACTGCTGTCGGCCCAGCCTTATCTGCAGGCCTGATAATTATGTCATGGTTATTCTGATGCTTCAGAGCTAAATGCTCTTCTTTAAATTATAATTCTTATGCATACTGCTTTTTGATTCCTTTAACTTATAAATATCCTGAATACACAGTTTCTCAAACGCATTAATAAGGGAATTCACAGCAGGCACAAACATACTAGGTTTTCTGAAGCAATTAGATTCAGCATAACAATCATCACTATCATTGTATTGCAGTTTTAAATTAAAATTTTTAGCAAAACGTTTCACATCTAAAACAACATTACTATAATCGGAATGCCTTGCAGGTATAAAAGAAAGTCCTTCCTTTAACACATTATGCTCACATTCAGTAAGACATAATTGTTTTTCAGTACCATATTGTCTATAAATGTATGAGGGTATTTTATGTAATATTTATGTTTTCCTATTTAGGTAGTATGGCCAACTTGAAATGCATACCAATTAATATAAATGGATTAAATAATGGTGGTAAAAGGGGTAGTTTATACATATTTTTAAAAATATTTCATTCCCAAGTTATCTTTATGTCTATATTTATTAGTGTTGTATTTATAGAAAATATTCCTTGCATCAGTGTGTGCAGAGACTATATATAATTTTTTTGCTAACTTCTTCTTTCATATTAGAGCATCTTCCCTTACATGAGCGTGTGCGTGTTTTGTGTGTGTGTGTAAAAACAATGTCAAATATATGGAAATTATGTGTAGGGAATATGATGTCGTGCTGGCTAGTCTGGCAGGCTTGGGAGGTTGGCAAAGTGGTTAAAGTGTTTACATTACAGACACAAGGTACAGGATTTGATTCTCACATGGGTAACTCGCTAGACTTACGACGACACACAAGAGCAGTTACCCTAGTACTCCTAGCACTAATCTATGAAAAGGGTAGGAGGTCTGAGCTTTCCCTATATAAGCTGAGCATTGATTCCATCTACTGTTGGTAGGACACACAGTCAACATCTGTGGAATGTAAAAGAGCAGGATAGACCATCCAGCTTCTCACATTAGGATCTTAACAGAGTTTACCTCAGGACTACCCTCTGAGAGTAACCTGAATGCTTAAAGAGAAATCAGTAGAAAAAGTAACTCCCTAAAATGCTGGATCACAATGCCATATTCACCATTATAGTATAACTCCAAGAAATTACAGATGACAGCTGTTAAATATCTTTGATTTTTCTTTACATGGATGTCACTGAACACTCAGATGAATTCAACGTCTGTAATGTACTTGAAACTAAAGAGGTTATAAAATGTTAAGTAAAAGTAAATTTACGAGTAATCCACTTTGCAGTTAACCTTACCTATAAAAGGAAGGGTGGTGGTGGGACACTAAATCATAAAGTGGTTTGGTTTAAAAGATCTTTTTTTGACAATACAAACAAAAAATGATTTAGTCCCAATTTAAGTCCTCCCTCTCTCAAAGAGGTCTGAATAATCAAGGAAATAAACCATCCCAATGAATATGCAAAGCTTTACTAACCTAAATGACTCATGATCAGACTTATAAAGGATATTAAAATTGTCAAAACAGTCAGTTCTGTCTTAAAAATCTGACATTTCAGGACTGGACCCATCCAAATGGTTTTACACATACTTTGGGAGAAAGATAAACAAATCACTGTAACCTTATCTGCAAAAAAAAAAAAGTGCAGTATTTTCACACTGAGAGGATGACAATGCTTCATGAGAACTGAGGCAGGCTGGGCTGCAGAGCCTACCCACCCTCCCACTTGCCATTCAAAACAGCTCCTTTAGACAGTTTGATTCAAGAGATATTTACACTGTGTGGAATAAGTTTCTTCTCTCATAGGTTCATACGTAGGTAGTAAGCTGTGTTCCCGAAGGCATTTATAAGCATAGCCGAAATGTGTGTGTCGCCGCCCCCTTAGACTAGTTCCCTGTGCCTCTGTCCAGCAGAGCCATTGAAGTGATCCCTGGGGTAAACTTGGTTTCCCATCCACTCATCAAGTTTTCTCTTGAAGAGGGTTAGTGAGGAGCTCTGCCTAATGTAGATTGGAATCTTGTTCCAGAGCATGGGAAGCTGCTGGGACAGGAATATATCCCTCCAGCACATCCTATTTATTGTTGTGGTGAGGTTTAGATCCCTGGAGCGTGTGGCTCGAGGGGATATGGTTTTCTTTAGGTGGAGCATGTCCATCAATTCTGAGTTGGACATGGCTTTGCATGTCAGGCACAGATCACCTCGGAGTAGGCGGTATGCAACCGGGTGCAGCTGGAGTTTCTTCAGTCGAGCTGCATAGGGCATCTGCTTGTGGCCAGTGATCCTCTTGGTGAGGTACTTCTGTGGCCTTTCCAGTTGTTGCAGGTGTCTTGTAAGGTACATCCCAAATGGGGCATTGTACTCTATGATGGGTCTGATGAGTGGTGCATAGAGAGGCCCAATGACCTCTTTCTCATGAGTTCTCAATCTAATAAACAGAATAAACAATGTCCAGTAATAATTTTTTTTCTCAGTCAGAAATATCATTCACCAATAGCGCCACAACCATTACTTTATACTCTATATTACATGGTGCTTATGATCAAATTGTGGTTCCTAGAAAACAGTAAGTCTATAGCATGCAAACTGATATTATAGCATGCAGAGCATTAGGAATTGCCCTATTATAAGCTCAAGGAATGACTCCGGATACTTAAGTTCATAGGTGTATACTAGGCTAAATGCCCCTGAGGCTTTTATAAGCATACTCATGTAACTCAAATGTATTCTACTATTGTGCCCTAGGAGGTTATTTTAAGGGGTTTGTGTTAGGGCATGAATTAATTCCTGCCTCTGTCCATCAGCAACTTGGGTGCTAGACGAGGAGCGAATTTCTGATTTCCTGTACATTGGTCCAGGGTGAGCATGAGTAAAGTTAATGGAAGGTTCTGAGGTATGAATAACATGGCTGAGAAGGCACAGTTGGTTGTGAGGAGGATATGCCTTTCAGAGGTGTGATATTTTCCAATGACATGGTATAATCACCCATGATGATGGATAGGACCCATTTCTCTGTGGTAATAGCTTCCCATCCATTCAGGAATAGAGACAGTCTTTTGGAAAGAAGTATATAAGGGCTGAGGGCAGGGAAGTGGTATAGCAAAGGTAGTCACAGATTATTGCTCCAAAGGGAGGCTTGCCAGATAGAGGTTCCCAATGGGGTTTGTCTGAGTAACTTTGCCTAAGTGTTTTTCTTGGTTCCTGAGAATTCCTAGGTTCTACCTCTAAGGAAAGAGGTAGATTTTGTTGGATAGTCCCTATGTTATCTCGGAAATTAGGAGGGTAGAATCTGCCTGCAGTCTTTCATAGTCTTACATTGGTCTTGGACAGTTTTGGACACTTGGCCAGCCTGAAACACAAGTGGCAAGTTTTTGTCCAAGGGAACGTTTAAAAGTTTGATTTGAAATCCTCAGGGATAGGTTCACTACAAAGCCAAGCATACCTGTGGATAATAGATCCAGTGGAAGCTGCCCTAGAAAGAAGCATCTACAGCATTGTAATACACTTAATGCATCTGGCACTCTCTGTGGCCTGGAATAGTAGATTCTGCATTTGTTGCCTTGGCTCTGCTTTTGAAGGGTCCAACATAACTTTGTTCAGTGAGTGCAGGAAAGTATTTTGTCATTTGAATCTGAAGTTAACTGCCCTAAAATCAAGGGTAGAAGAGGTGTAAACCTTCTTTCCCTCTCTATCCATAGCCTTACTACATCTGTCTGTGGGTAGGGCATTAGCACTGGCTAGAAGCTTAGACACCTTATCCAAAGACAGAGGGATACTGCAAAGGGGTCTGCCACAGGATTCTTGTATAAGTATTTTACGTCCTCAGGCACCTTGCAAAACCTGTTGGGTCTTTTAGGAGCTGGTCGTTGACAGGCAGGTGATGAAGTAGTGGACTTGAAAAGAGTCCTGAAAATCATGGACAGGAGAGACTGGAGAAGGTACAGGAGTGCCCATTTCCAGGAGACTGTAATACCTCTTTTGAACATCAGAAAGTTGATTGTGCACTTGGGATTAATAAAATGATTAGTCTTAAACCTGTAATTAGACAGAAGCAGTTATTTTTAAAATAAAGAATTGCGTTGTGTGTTGTTTGTAAGGTGTATTTTAAATTAATGACCAATTTACGATGTCATTAATTAGTATTATGTGTGGATTGGCTAGGCTGTGTCTTGTGATTAATGTAAAAAAAAGTGCAGCATTTTCACACTGAGAGGATGACAATGCTTCATGAGAACTGAGGCAGGCTGGGCTGCAGAGCCTAACCACCCTCCCACTCACCATTCAAAACAGCTCCTTTAGACAGTTTGTTGAGTTTTATGTGATAAGTTAAACACCGATGAAGGATTTTTAATCTGAAAGTGTTGTTGTCTTTGCCTTTTAATAAATATGAATAACTTCCACGTTGCAGTCTGCCTTTTGTTACATTTGATTTTTCTTGGATTTCTGACTCTGCTTTATTGCGGATTTTGTCCTGTGGTGCTCTGGTGTTTATTAAGCGACATTGCTTGAACCTACTTTTTCCTGTGTTTACCAGGTGTTTTGTGCTTTAGGCCACAAGGGCATTTGCTTTTAAAAGTGGTTTCTTTTATAGCATTGTAGTGTCTTTACACCGGCATTTTGGATTACACCATTTTTATTTTTTAATGGGGAGATTCAGCAACTACAGATGGCTAATTCCAGTGATTTGATCTCTGCACCTGTTACTGATGACTCCATCACTGATATCACAAGGAGATTTTACCCAAGTCATTAGCTTGCTAAGTTTGCAAGTCAGTTCTCTGTAGAATAATACTGACAAATTACTTCAAAAATACATGGACTTGGTGAACTATAGAATTGTTCCACTTAAGAGTAGAAGCCCAGACTTGCAAACATACCTCTCAACCGTGCCAAATTCCTCAGCATTTACCAGTTTTGATGTGCAAATAATGGGTGCCATGAATTCATGAGTGGCCACCTTTATTTCTGATTTCCTGGCTTTTTTTTTTTTTCTCAGCTGACATCATCACATGCAGAGATGCAAGCAATGATGTCAGCTTCATGAGCAGCCAGTTGGAATTTGTTGACAGTCAGCAGCAATGTTTTCCCAGGCTCTGGAGTTTGGCAACAGTTAGAGTTAATGTTTTCCTGGGCTCCAGCAACAGTCAACAGCAATGTTATCCTGGCTCTGACAGACAGTTAACAGGCTCCAACAAAAGGTAAAGTTGAATTCAGTGCAGGCAGGTTAAGTGCGAATATGTGCTTTTCATTCATTCAAGTCCGTTGCTGCCTGCCAAGTTCTGTGTGTGTGGTTGAGTGTTTTGCAATTGAAGGGTCAATCTGATTCTCCATTACAATCATTCAAGCACTTTGCAAGATGCAAGTCCATTGCTGCCTCCCAGGTTAAGTTCATCTGATACAATCATTCAAGTGCAGTTGAGTGCTTTGTTTGCAAGTTAATCCATTTCTCCCTTAAAATCATTGAAGTGCTTTGCAAGTCCATTGCTACAATCATTCAAGTGCTTTGTAAGTTAGTTAAGAGGGGGGTGTAGTTGAGTGCTTTGCAAGTTCCGTTAAAATCCTTTCTGGTGGAGCTTTTGTAAGTTAATTCAATTCAAGTCCTACTGGTGCTTTTGCAAGTTAATTCAAGTCCCACTGGTGCTTTTGCAAGTTAATTCAAGTCCCGCTAGTGCTTTTGCAAGTTAATTCAAGTCCTGCTGGTGCTTTTGCAAGTTTATTCAAGTCCCACTGGTGCTTTTCCTAGTTAATTCAAGTCCTGCTGTGTGTGCATTCATTCAAGTGCTTTGCAAGTCCGTTCCTTTGCAAGTTAGTTTTCAAGTTAAATAATTCAAGTCCCGCTGTGTGTGCAATCATTCAAGTGCTTTGCAATTTAATTCAAATCCCACTGTGTGTGTGTGTGTACGTGTGTGTGTTTGTGTGTATGTGTGCAGTCATTCAAGTACTTTGCAAGTCCATGCTGAGGAGTTAAAAAATTAATAGGTGATTGCAGTATGTTGAAAGCAATGAAACAGCAAATAATTGTTTGATCAACAAAGATATGAAATGATTTCATAAGATTTCGACTGAGTGGTGGTTGTTACATAAAATAAAGAGATGAGTCTATAGTAGTAGAAAAATGGTATTTAAGTCAGACGTAGTATATGAGGAAATGTATAGTAGCTATAAGAAAGCATTATATAAGGGAAATATGGCATATAAGAAGCATAATGAGACATATGAATTAACTAGAAGGGGAATAAAACAAGTTTTATAGAAAAACATTTAATTAGAGGTTAAAAGGAAGAGGTTAACCCTTTTTAGGCAGAATATATAAGAATAACAGGAATATACTTTGAGATTTAAAAGATTTGGATGGAAGGATTGTTAAAACTAATCAAGAAATAATAGGCATAATGGTGAGGTATTTAAGAAAGATGTATAACAAAAGTGAAGTGCATAATAAAAGAAGATAGGAAGTGAATTGCATTGGCATTATTAAGAAGGCATTATAGAAATAGATTACATTGTTACAATTAAATGGAACGGTTGCCCAAGGAAAAAGGATTGTACACCCGATATAAATGGAATTGAATATGTCTATTATAAAGAGATGGGAGAGGAAGAGTGAACACTTTCTGGGAGTTCTTAATGATTGTTTTTAAGAGCATAGCTAATGAGGAAACATGCGTAGGACTGTTGAAGTAATTATGAAAAACCTAGGGAATTGGTGACCATTAATGTTATTGAATATAGATGTGAAAGTAGACTTTTATGATGGAAATGTTCTGAATTGGGCAGTTTTGTCATTATTGGTTCATGCATTTTGTTTCATTGCCTACTAGAAAAATGTTCAAACAATAAATTTAAAATGTGCTCTAAATCTAACAAGTGTGCTGTATTATACAAGGAATATAATTTAATAAAGTCAGGAAGGTATATCAAAGAATACATATATGTTTCTTGTTTTGTGCGCAAAGGGTCTGTGATATGAAAACAGCCCAAAGATAATCTTTATCCACCACTGGCCAGATGTATATTCTTTGGATGTGATGTGAGTTTCAATGCTATTTCAATGAATGTGAGTTTCAAGGGCAGAGAAGTTTTAATGCTAAGTCTATTTTCATTGTGAGATAGTATTGCTTTGTTTAGCAGATGTCTAATAGTGCTTGTGCACTGTGCTATAAAATATAAACATAAAATCCAAATAATCATTGTAGAAGTAAAGCAGTATGCACATTAGTGTTTGTGGAAAATGGGGTGAAATAGCGAGGTAAATGGACATTGCAATGGCTGCAGAGAGAGACTGGTGCCACCACATTTTGGTTGTCTGTTCTTCAGTTTGTGTTTGAAAGCGGGTATTCCACAATTCTATTGGAGTGGGTGGGGTTACACAATTATATATGCAAATGTTATGTTAATCAGCGTACAGATTTGTACCTATTTTTCATGGGCCTTGTCCAGATTTTTGATGTTTCCAGGTTGAGAAGTATGTTTGCAGATACTTGGTGGATTGAGATCAAATTTTGAAATAGTATGGGACAGTGAAACAAATGGAGATGCACATCGTAATAGTAACAGAAACTGTTTTGTGCCATTCAGAAAGGATTAAAACTCCTGGCTTAAACAGGACTTTTGTTTTTGTGCAACTGTATCAGTTAACTATATGGGTTCTTTTAACACAGTGTTGACATCTACCTCCAAAAAGTTGAACAAGTTGATAATGTATATTTTATGGAATGTATGAAAGTAAAATGAGTGCCGATGGGTCTGATAGTTTTAAATTTCCAAATGTACTTGGTTTTGAAACTGGCAGATATGTTGTACTTACTAATATGTTTGATCAACATGGCATAAAGTTGATGCAATTTATAGTTAAATGGAATAACAAACAACATTTTTTTATTCAATGAACTTAATGTGACAAATAATAATATCACTAATGATTTTCTTTTTGAACACAGCTTTGATAAATATGACACTATTTTTAGTAAGGTTGGGCAAGAAGTTAACTTAAAGAAAAAGTATAAAAAATTGGTAAGGGAAGAATTTGATTGCATTCACCACAGGGCTTACCCACTACCTAAAAGATTTACTGATATGGAACAATTAGTACCTGATGGTTCACATGATGTACAAACAAGAGTCCCAGGGAGCTTTCTTTCTACCAAATATCAGTAACACTAATACTCAGGACCTACAACCAGATTTTCCTATGGGTTCCAGTTCTGCTTTTGAATCTAACCCCCCCCCCCTCGACTAGAATAGTTAACAGACGGAATTTAGAATTGGGAGAGAGGGAGGCTGTTTTTATAGCACAATACTCAGAGACATTGAGGCAGACTACCAGAACAAAGGGGAGGGTAAGGAAGAAAAATGTATAAAACCATTAAATATTTTAGGTATTAAGTATACTACACAGGATATAATACAACATATCTCAAGGGGGTATCTTACATTCTTTCAAAGTGTTTAATAATTTTAATTACTCTGACATGGATATTTCTACCCTTTTTTAATTTTTTTTTATCAAGGGATGGAAGTATATCTCCAATAGACCAATGGATTTGTTTTATTACCTTATTTTCCTGTTTTTGTGAGCTTATATTGTTGATTGCACTTGTGGGCTAAAGTATTGCTTAAAAGTAACAAACAGGCTAATACACTCAAGTGTACCAGCCTTTGATAGCAATTTAGTCGAAAACAAAGCATTTACTGCATTTTTTTCTGTCTGTTTGCAAAAAAAAAAAACAAAAAAATATTTCTCCTTTTTTAAACTTTCCTAGCTAGTTGTTCCAGTGATCAGATTTTGCTGATCCCTGGGCTTTGTATTTGGTTTCTGTGTTCCTCCATTTTCCTGTGTGGCCAGAGGTAGTTTCTTTACTCACCAGTGGGAGTGGGGAGTACTGAGCTGCTTGTTTGTCCTCAGAGGAGTGGTTAGAAGCAGCAACTAGTAATTCGTTGGCCATTTTGGGTCATTTCCTGTTTTTTCCAGCCCCCTGCTATAAAGCACGCGTTAGCGCGCTTTAGCGCGGAGCTGCTACCGTTGCACACTAGGGCAGCGCCGGTTAATCAGATTTAAACTATTAGGGCTACCTAAAGTCCACTCTTCAAATTTTCCCTTAAAACTACCTTCCTCAAAGTATACTACTGTTCTATTTAGTGTATCCTACAACTATAAATTATCTCTATTTGACTCCCAAGTAGACTATTCTCTATCTGTATAGTGAAGCACTTGCCCCTACAGTACTTATCACCTCGATACAGCACTCTTGTTATAGAAAGTACCCCAAAAAAGCAAACCCCATTTCTCGGTCACCCACATCCCCCAGAACCTTTTCTTAAGTTTTTCTGTCTATTCCTTCTAGCATGTCGAGGGATCAGTTGCTAATGTCCTCTCCTGCTCAGCTGGTGAACCTGGGAATATTGAGGCAATGTTACAATTGCCTCATGTACACAGACAACCCTCTCCTCCTCCCACAAAACACAAATACATGCGAGAGATGCAACTATACGGCCAAACTGGAGGCTGAGCTCTCTCAACATAGGACTGGCATGACCAGACATGAGGAGAAGGTAACCACACACACTATAGACCCAGTCTCACATAATACCATCACAACCTCAAATCATACACATAAACACACAAAGACATACTCGGAGGCTCTGATCAAAAATCTACCAAAACAGCAGAGGCCACCAAAGCAGACACCCAAACAACTACCACCTCAGAACACAACACCTGCAACACATAGACCACACAGTCAGAGTGTCAAGCAGTCACAGCCCTTAAGGCCAAACACAATGCCAGACACACTAGTCATTGGTGACTCGATAGTCAGACACACTGACGTCCCGCTCACCAGACTGAGTAAGGAGAAGGTCACAGTAAGCTGCCTGTCGGGTGCTAGAATCCGCCACATAACACATGCACTCAGGTCTCTCAACAGCAGGTACAAGTACGACTCAATCATTGTCCACGCTGGTGTTAACGACCTGAGACGAACCTCCTTGGACTACATGAAAAGAGACATAGAGGAGCTCTCTGATTATGTAGCCCAAGCAGGTATGACCCTGACCTTGAGCAGTATCCTACCTTCACCAAGAATTATGCCACAATACAGAGATAAGATGATCAGCTTTAACAATTGGCTTAAACTCTGGTGTCATTCAAAGGGGATCCAATGTCTGTCTGCCTGGGATGACATGCTGGTGTCATTCAAAGGGGATCCAATGTCTGTCTGCCTGGGATGACATGCTGGACAAGCATTCGCAATTGCATTGGCTTCGCAAGGGACGGCTTGCACTTGTCACCCCTGGGATTCTGGATTTTGGCAAAGGCTCTTGCCACCCCCATAGTGCCTTTTTTAGGCAAGGCTCAAATTCTAAACCTACCACCCTAGAACAAAACAAAGAAAAAAAACTAAGGGTAATGCTGCTCAATGCCAGAAGTCTCAACCTCAAGATGCACGCACTCGAGGCCCTTCTCAGTATGGAGAACATCGATGTCTGTGCTGTGACAGAAACCTGGTTCAAGGCTCCTGAGAGCACCCCAGCACTATCAGGTTTTACCTCATATCATGCGTTCCGGCCCCAAAACCCGGACAATACCAAGAAAGGAGAAGGGGTATCCATATTCATCAAGGACACCCACACCTCAAGATTGGTGGCATCGCACGATGCATCGGAAACCATCCAGGTGCAATTAACCAAAGGCAAGACTGCTCTGCAATTTGTAGCATGTTACAGGCCACCCTCGCAAACTCAGGAACCTCATATGGCCTTCCTGAAAACACTGGAGGGGATAAATGTATCTCCGAACACCATCATACTAGGTGACTTCAACTACCCTAATATAGACTGTGAACACTACTCAAGCCCAAACACTCTAGCCCAAAAGTTCCTGGAATTCATAAACTCAAATGCCATGGAACAACTAGTCACCATCCCCACAAGAGGAGAAAACATACTTGATCTCATCATCACGAACATGGGAGCATAATGTTCAACGCCGGAAGTATACCCCTCACTGGTGAGATCTGATCACAAACTAATCTCGCTGGAGGTCCTCATCCCGCCC
Organism: Protopterus annectens; assembly: GCF_019279795.1. Lineage (NCBI taxonomy): Eukaryota > Metazoa > Chordata > Ceratodontiformes > Protopteridae > Protopterus > Protopterus annectens. Next base: position 724,198,394 of record NC_056750.1, read on the forward strand.
CACCGAAATGAAAAGACCACAGTAAAGAACTTCTCGAAAGCCGACTTCACACTTCTAAAGACTAGTGTGGTCTCCTTTAAGGCCCCGAGCGGTGGTTAACATTACACAAACCGCTGAATCACTTACAAATGCCTTCTACCAGCACCTGCAGGCTGCATGGATCAGGCAATCCCAAGCAAAACAAAGACTCTTTGTACCAAAGGCAAGCGTTCAGTCTGGTGGACCCCAGCCATAAACAAACTCTACAACAAAAGGAGAAAGCTACTACAAGATAGAGCAAAATCCTTAAAAGGTAAGATACCGCTGATCACTATAAGTAAAAAGCTAAGAGCTCTCATAAAATCATCCAAAGCTAATTTTGAGAAAAAAATAGCTAAGGACTCTAAAGACAACCATAAGGCATTCTTTAGCTATGTCAGAAACCTAGGAGGAAACTCCCAGATATGCTCAGAATTAGTTCAAAATGATGTGAAGATTACTGATCCTACAGACATTGCCAACATACTGGCTGACAGGTTCAGTGCAAACTTCTCCCCTCCCCCAAAGGAGAGATATCTATACTAAATGATTGTAGCCCCAAACATCTCTAACGCCCAGGTGAGAACTGCTCTCTCCAAGGCAAAGAACACAGCATCCATGGGACCTGATGGTGTCCCCGGCTGTGTGCTCCATGAACTCAACGAGGAATTAAACCCACAGTTAGGACAGCTGTTTAATCTTAGTCTCACCTCCGGATCGCACCCAGGGAGTGGCGCACAGCGACTGTGGTCCCACTCCACAAAGGCGGTGCCTCCACCGACCCTGGAAATTACCGTCCCATTAGCTTGACAAGCCTTATCTGCAAAGCCATGGAGAGGATCATAATGGATCTCATAAATAAAGACATAGGGAACTTGCAGACTTTGGATCCAACCCAGTTTGGCTTTGTCAAAGGCAGATCATGCCTTCTAAACTTGGTTGACTTTTGAAACAGTCACCAAGGCCATTGACGAGGGAAAGGCAGTCCATACAGCCTACCTAGACCTGGCGAAGGCTTTTGATACAATACTTCACTCGGGTATCATTGAAAAACTCATCAACTTAAATGTAAACCCATACATTACAAGATGGGTTGCAAACTGGCTGAGCGACAGAACCCACAGGGTCAGAGTTGCTGGCGCCATGTCAGACTCAAAGCCTGTCACAAGTGGTGTCCCACAGGGCTCAGTCCTGGGCCCACTCTTGTTTGGCATCTACTTTTTTGAAGTACAAGCAAACACAGGAGGGTTATGGCTGATAAAGTTTGCAGATGACTGCAAACTGGGCGCCGTAGTTGAAAACACATCCGACACAGATATCCTTCAGAAGGGTCTCACAGAAATGGATAACTGCTGCCAGAGCCATGGCCTAAAGTTAAATGCCAAGAAATGCATAGTCATACCCTTCGGGAAAAATAAGGTTACCCCTAGCTACCATATAGGTGGCAATCCCCTGAACACAGAAGAAGTTATTAGGGACCTGGGAACCCAGGTTGACAGTAGCCTTTCATTCGACACTCATATTGCTAAAGTAGTTAGGAAGACCTACTACATTGCCCACCTTATCATGAAGGGATTCACATCTAGATCAAGGGAAGTCATAGTCTCCCTATACTCATCACTCATCAGACCAATGATCGAGTACAATGCCCCATTCGTAATGTATCTGACCCGACACTTGCAGCAGCTGGAGAGGCCACAAAAGTTCCTCACCAAAAGGATAAAGGGTCTCAAAAATCTGTCTTATGCTGCCCGACTGAAAGAACTCCAGTTATATTCAGTTGCTTACCGCTTGCTCAGAGGTGACCTATGCCTGACATACAAGGCCATGTCAAACCCAGATTTGATGAACATGCTTCATCTAAAAAAATCTAGATCCCTCAGAGCCACAAGGGCGGGAGACTTAAACCTCGACACGGTTATTAATAGGACGTGCTGGAGGGATAGATTCATCACCCAAAGACTCCCTATGCTGTGGAACAAAATCCCGGTTTATGTGAAGCAGAGCACCTCGCTGGCCTTGTTCAAGAGGAATCTTGACCAATGGATGGGAGATCGTATATACACCCCAGGGGTTACCTCAGTGTCACTGCTCGACAGAGGCACAGCAAAATAATGGGCATAGTTTCTCCAAACTAAAGGGGTGGCGTAAGCCACAAAACTATGGGCTAGGCTTATAAATGCCCTCGGGCAGATAGCCTAGTATGAACTATGAACCTATAATTGATCTTAAGTTATATATGAGAAAATTAAATTTACAGTTTTGATACAGATGAGAAGGATACTTCAAATGTATTGGCTAGATTTAAAAGGAAAAGTACTGACAACCCTCATTTGAACCCCAGCCTGGCAATATTTGAAAAATCATGTAAAAAAATAATTACACAAAGTAAGAGTCAGAGAGTTTAAGACCTTTTAATTTAACTAAAGAAGAACATATTTTGTTAAAAGAACTTAGGGGCAACCACGAAATAAGGCTTATGAAACCAGATAAGGTTAGGGGCACTGTTATAGTTAATAAGATGGATTCTGTTAATCAGATTGGCAATTTGTTTTTTGTTACATAAAAAGATTGATTTATTTTTGTAGGACTCTTATTTACAGGGTGGTATTACTGCAGAATTGTATATATTTTTTGCAAAATACCCATCCTTCCATACCCATTATTTGGATCCCTAAAATTCAGAAAAATATTACAACTCCCCATTATCAATTGATTGTTTCTGCACAAAATACTAAGACTAGTCCTTTAGCTGTGTTTGTAGATGAAATCATAAAGGGATCTATTAAAAATGTTCTCGTATTGTATGTGATATCTGGGACTTCCTCAAGAAATTTCGAACTTAAATTTTCAGCCATGATGCAAGTTTCTTGACAAATGATGTAGTAGATTTATTCACTAGTATACCCCACAAGGAGGGTTTTGATTTATTTCATTCTGCCATAGTTGACTTGACTAGTTTGGATGCTAGGTTAGTCAATTTTTTGAGTGATGTTATGGAATTTATACTGTCCAATAACTTCTTCCATTTGAGAATGAATTATTTCGACAAGTCCAAGGCATAGCCATGGGAGCTAATTGTTCTCCCATTTATGTGAACTTGGTTATGTACAGCTGGGAAAAATTTTGTGTTCTGTCCTCAGATTCTCTGATAGCTACATTTCTACTGTTGCTAGCTAGATGATATTTTTATCCTTTGGAAAGCAACCAATACTAATGCAAACAAATGTGTAACGTGTATTATTAACATTACACCCTTCCTTAAATTCACTCATAGACATTTGATTGATAAAGTCAGTTTCTTGAATGTTACTATCTTCAAGGATTTAGATAAGGGATGTTATAAAATTTATAGAAAACTGTTGTTTTCAAATAGTTATTTGGATTTATTTAGATGCACCCACAGTCAAGTAAGAAGAATATTTATAAGGGTCAGCTAGTCAGGGCAGCTAGGATGTGCTATGATTTTACATTTTTTGACAGAGGTAGAGCATATCTCAGATATGTTTATCGACAGAAATTATCCACTGATTTTTTTAAACAACAGTATGGAATAAGTGGTTAGTAATTGGGGTAGTAGATATAAACCCTTGCTTGGGACTGAACAGCCACTGAACATTAATGTATATAGTAACAAATACACAATTTGTTTATATTGACATATAGCCATTGTTCTAAAATAATTAAGAAAATTGTTTACTGGAATTACTAAAGGTGAATGGAAATATTCTTAACATCTTGAAAGAAAAACCTTACAATTCCTGTCAGTTTTAAACACAAAGTAAGTATTTTGGGACTTCCTCAAGAAATTTCGAACTATCCTGGGGTATTATCTTTCAAAATAGGCTGTTGTTATCCATTGTTTACCAGAAATAATTTAATGCAAAGGGAACCTGCATTTCAGAAAACGTGATTTATTTTGCACACTGTATGGCATGCACAAGTTTTTATATTGATAAAACCAATAAGAAACTCAAGGACAGAATCAGTGCACTATGTCAGATATAAAAAGGAAAGTTTTAACAAAGGCTTTAGCAAAGAACTTAGACAATAAGGGTGCAGAACATAAATTTAAATTCAGAATATTACAAGTAGTATCTAGAAATAAAAATGGTGGAGATATTTTGAACAAAACAGAGTTAATTGAGTATAGATGGATAAATAATTTTAGAGCAGACCATCCCCCAGATCTGAATAGTACTGTGAGTATCAAGCCTGTTTTGAAAGATAGGCACAATAACATTAAAGAAATATATATGGATTGACAATGTGGAAAATAATTTGTTCTTGTAATAATTTGTTTTTATGATGTTTAGTATTTTATATGAGAAGTATATTTTATACAAAAAGATGCATTTTAGTTCAGCATATGTTTTTTATGTGGGCACTTTAATAGTTTCTATAACTACAGAACATGTGATAAGTGATGAATTTGATTAGCTGCTATTAAGTATTTAAACTTAGACTGTGTAGTTTTAGATACTGATGAAGAGTTTTACTCAAAAGCTTTGTCATGTAATAAAGACAATTGTGGTGGACTTTCAGCTGTTTCTGTTTTTTTTTTTTTCATTTGGATAAGAGATATGTGTGTATATTAAGAGATGCTACATGAGCCTACTTTTTCCTGTGTTTAACAGGGTCATAGTAGCAGGCAACTGAGTGGTAATCTGTCATGATGTTAGTTCTGTGACCTCAATGAGTATGTAGGAGGATGAAACGTTGGACTGTGGATCAATTCTAGGCCTCTTTAGCCTCTTCTTCGGTAGAAGGACATCCAGCAATGTAAAATCTGCCGTCTTGGACTGGGTCAAACATTTAAGATGCGGAGTCTCTAGAAGTTGTTGAGAGAGGATTTTCTTGATCTTAGTGTGTTGGTAATGCACAAGTCACAAACGAAGCAAGATTTTCATCATGTTCAGGCATAAGCAGAAGAGACACTTGATATACAAGTCCTTGTACTGAATCTACCTAGGGCACTCACACTTGCCTATCCTAGCTGGCGTCTACCAACGTTCAACAAAATTAGCATATGCAAAAAGAAAGTTTTCCCAATGAGGCACTTATCTGAATAAACAATGGAACAAAGGAAATGGTATTGATTACCAAATGACGGTCAGTCTGACAGATGCATGACCTTGGTTTTGGCTGCTGAGGAAATATTCTAAGAATCTACTGTTTTACATCTTTCTACACATCTCTGTGCTTAGAGCTAAGGTCATATAAATGTAAAGCCTCAGGAAGCTAAACCTTCGGTCCCCAGCCAGACATCAGCAGTGAAAACCCATCCATATGTCAGGAATACTGTAACAGTGATTTCACTCAAGACATCATGATGTGATTATGGTGTGTTCAGCGTCACAGAGCGGGGAAATGGAGGTGGAGGGAATCAGACCCTGTACCCTTGACTACAAGCAGCAATTTGCTGACAATTCATTGCCTTAATCCTTTACACTACTGCCATACAATAATTAAATCATTATCTAAATTTGTTTCAAATATCATTTTCAATGAATTTTCACTTAAGTTTGCATTTTGAAACATGACAAGGAAATACTTTATTTCAGAAGCAAAATGATCACATTAAGTGGTCTGTGCTTCCTGACAGATTAAATCATTTCTATCACAATGCTTCAGCACCTCAGTTATTATGATGCTGAGTGTATAGGCTCTGCACAGACTGTACTCTGTAAAGTCATATAAAATATGTTTAAATATGGGTTTCTCTGATGCCCTGGTTCACTGATATGGGAAGACTTGTAGTTACTGACCTCTGGAGGTTGAGATACATTTTGTGCAATTGCCCCAACTTAGCAGTTGTCTCTATCATTCACTCATACATCTATATGTGTAAAATAAAAATTGTATACAAAATATCTGTACAAGCCATAACTGAATATTCAAAAATGTTGAAGACAAAGCACAACACAAATATTGAGTTCTGTAGTTTCAGACTACAGCGCACCCCTCCAAAAAAAAATATAAGAATTCCCTACTAAGATATCTTCTCAGTATGTTTCCATCAGTCTGCCTGCTTTTATCACTCTGTGCAGGGCACACATCTATCTTTAGTTTATCACTACATACACGTTGTTACCTAGCAAGCATAGCTCAGCAAATAATACTTTATTAAACAACATTTGTTAAAGTAATTTTAGTCCTTGCATTTCTCATGTCAAAAGATACATTCTTTGTCAATGTTTAATTTTGAAAAACATGGTTGTTATAATTAGTATCTTAATAACAGGCAAAGACCTTTTTTTTTTTTTTTTTACTCTAACAGTAACATCACTTGAAGGAATGTACAAAAGTGTTGTCAATTGTTTGAAATCATGTGTAGGTAAGCAGAAGTAAATATGTTCTTTTCCCTTTGGTTTATTTTATGAAAATATGTTTCAATTTCCTTTTATATTTCTGATATAACAAAAAGTTTGATTTCTGATGCGCCATAGCAGTGTTTTCTAGAAATGAATAAATGCGACATCTGAATAGATCCCCCCACCCCCATCACAGATAAGCTCTGGTCAGTCTGGAATAAATCTCTCTGCTGTCATCATGTACAAACAAGAGGGACCAAACCACTCGCGGCAGTCTGTTGACAGTAAGATCACTTTCTCTAAGGGGACTGGCTGGCACGTCAGATTAATATGTCATCTTCTCACCTATGGGACCAAGTCTCAGCAAAGGCTGAGGGAACTACAAATCATTCATTCCTGATAGCTGTAAAAGGTCAATGCTGAAAAATGAGCAAACATGTAAGATCAAGCCTTTACCTAAGATGTGAAAAGCTGAAAATGTGTTCTATTACATCTTGGAACAAGCTTAGTCAAGCAGTAGTCAAGAATGTTAATTAAAAGTCTTTTAAAAGGGTGTTTTACCGCATTACTAATTTTAAATCAGATATAACTAACATGTCTTATCACAGAAGCATACATTTATTCTGATGTGTATGTAAGAGGTTGAAAAATGCCCATGATATATCATGTTGAAGAAAACTCCAGTGTGCGCACCATGAAAAAAACAAAAGATGTGAAATTTTCCAACATGTTGTATATAATGCAAAAGAGAAAAAAAATCAACTATATTCATTTTTTATCAGAAAACTAAAATGTTGTTTTATATAACATCATGCCAAAGTTTGTTTTGTCTGCATGACACGCATGTATGAGTATAATGTCTTTTGACAGAAGGATTCTTGATGGTGGGTTTTATTCAAAGAGAGAGGTAAGGGCAACAATTTGAAAATAACTCCCCCACAATATAAATCACATAATATGAAACATAATACGGGCTGGCACTTCCAAATGACATCCCATGATTCCTAGCTGGATTGGATGATCAATAACGTTACATATGTTTCTCAGTACAGCATGGCAAGATGAAGAATATATGCCTCAGTAGAAGGTGTAGGGCAATACGGAAGTCTAGAGTGATATGTGGACTGCTTGGTGTCATTGCGTCAACAAACTCAACAAACACATCTACTCCCATTCTTTGTACTTAGGATATCATGACTTGTTTTAACCAACAGAGCTAAAGTTCTTTAAAATAAAGTCATGTGTGTTAAAAATGGACATATAGCCAAAACGATGCAGACTGTACCAGGAATGGACATGATGCCCATTTTAAGTATGGATATACATTGAACTAGGTATTTTGCGTGTTTAACAGTGGATAATTAATGCAATGTTACATATCACCTGTGGCTATGACTACTAATACCAGTCAATAACTGAATCAAAGAAACATTAACTATATCCAAAAAAAGAGAGGGAAATGACTAGTGCAAATCTTTTTTTTACCTTATTTTGAACCTGTGGTTTCTTAAAAAGTTAACTCTCTCTCTGCAATACAGCCTTGGGCAGTTGTGCACCCATGGCACATATTGCCCAGTATTGTATACATAAAATTGTTACAGAAATTGCAACTCCACCACATGCAGTGGGGGAAACAAATCAAGCTCTGGCAATAAGAGAGACATACAACACATACTGCTGGAGTGTTCCAGAAACGACACAGATGCAGAACATGTTGAAATCATTAAATGAAGATGCATATGAATAAGGTATGATTTAGTAATTAGGCATACAGGAATGTCAACCTTATTTTTGTTACACAACTATCATATATATCAGACCTTGATTTTAGTTACATGATATACCTAATTAAGAGGTCATACTGTGGATAGACACTTGGCAACATAAATACTTTTGCTATCACCAAAATACGTTCCTAAGCACATAACCAATGGTTAGGAGTGTGGACAAATATGCAACATTGCTAGGGTTAGCTGTAGTTGTTATTTTCACAAGCATGTCTTGTGTAAGCAATAGCCATGTGGCCAGAACCATGTGCCAAGAAGGTGTGCATGGTTAGTATATGGACATACCCCATAGAAAGACCTACACTGTACCCGGCAATACATGTTAAACTAGATCAGGTAATCATTGGGAGCTGACATAATGGTTAAGGTCTTTACCTCACAGAGATAAGGTACAGGGTTTGAGCTTCACCTTTGATTGAAAATTGGCTGGACTTAAAATAGCTTGCAAAGGTAACTAGCTCAGCACTTACTTATGAACCTAAGTTTGAACTATAGATGTAGTAGGGGCATGGTGTCTGGATTCCAGTGTGAAGGCATGATATTGAGACTTCCCATATAAGCACAATGATTTTATCAATTCATGCTGCAACCCTAATGATTATGGTATGCCAGCTTCATGGATGGTATCACCAATACCCGTGACCAGCAGTTGGTGTGGAACCCAATCTGAACAATGAACGTATAAAACAGAATGAAAGCAATGATATCCACTCTCCATATGTTCTTATGCAAAGACATTTTGGCATCTTGCCAAAAGGATGTACAGACAGCATTCAACTAACCAAGAAATGGAGCACTGCCTCGATATATACCACTGTATTTACCGTCAATCCTAATGTGTCCCTTGTCTGTGGAATGTGTACTCATTTTGACTGACTGATTTTTTTATAACTGGGTAAGAGGGTTAGCCAAGTGATCCTTTTAAGACATGGCCTAGGTTCCAGAGGTACAAAAGAAAAATAAAATGTCCAATAAAAAGAAAGTGCATGAAAGAAATGCAGACATTCAAGGTAATAATAATGCAGGTAAAGCCCACTACTGAGGTAACTAAGACTACCGAAATATAGCACAATACTTGTAGGAGTGTATCCTATTCTAGCTGCAGTTTTTAACTATTATTCAGCATTGTAATGAGCAAAGAACTGTTAATTATTGTAAGAAGGAAGAGTGGTATGTCGTTATAATCAGTCATCCAGACTCCTGAAAGCAAGAGCATGTAACTTCCTCAGAAAATGCTGTTTCAGTTATGTCTTGAAACTATAATCTTATGTCAGATGGAGGATGGGTCCATGTAGCTGGGATAAGTTTACTAAATGCTTCCTCATGTATCACTGATCTGAAATGTAGTCTGACCATAGTGATGCTTTTATCCTGACTATCCCTGACTGTGCAACTTGGTCACTTTATAGATAGATAATTCATAACGGTGGTGATGGGCATTGGCATATAACAGTAGCTTTGAATATTAATGTAGCAAGTATCTTTATTTCACTTCTATGTACTGGAAACCATCAAATACCCTTTAGAAGGTTTGAGCATTAGATCTGATTATCAGTTAGTAAAATGAACTGCTATATTTTGATTTCTGGTATTTGATGCTTTTGAATATTACTGCTGGATTGAAGTGGTAGAGAGAGGAAGAGCATAGCCAGTCTGGGGAATAAGAACATTCCTAATGATGAAGCAGGGAACAATTAGAAAGAAGAAATAGCATATTCTAAAGCAAAGTTTTGAATGAGCATTCATATTGCTAGCTGTTGTATCAGCACAACACTGTAATGACATCATATTATCACATGTTCCATGTGAGCCTCTTTCCCATGTATCACCTATAAATAAAGTACCAAGAAGGGGTGGGAGGGTGGCCTAATGGTTAAGGTGTTTGCCTTACAAACACAAGGTGCAGGGTTTGAGTCTCACAATGGATAACTGGCTAAGCTTAAAATGGCTCACAAGGGCACTTAGCTTAGTACTAATCTATGAACCTATGAACCTATAAGGCACAAAGATCAGTTTACGGACTGTGAAGAAATTGACACACGTCTGTAGAATCCAGCACTATTCTTCAAATATTACCAAAGAACGCCATAGCAGAGGTACCATCTGTAGAGTTAAAAGTTTGCAGACGTACTCCCTAGTGTTTCAGCGAAAAGGAACTACTAGTAGTAGGTGACATGTGACACAGTGCTTACCTGCAAACTGTATAAAGACAATACCTTCAGCAGGTGGCAATGTACCTATTGAACACTGGCACCATTTCCTCTTTCTTTTTTTGTAACTATCTGTTGGAATGTCCTTTCAAAGTGCAACAGCAGCAGAATGGGAATCTCTGCAGCATAAAACTACAACCTCTGCAGGATTAACAATATCAGCACACCTGCCTTTGACCCACAGCATTCGTTACAGTGGAGGCCAGTTTGACTGGCAATCCTTGACTATGTGCAGATGTATATTTACAATGTGCATATGCCAAGTGCATTAACATTCAATGTTAAACGAGTTTTTTGGTCCTGTACATCCTAGACAAATGTATCTACATGGTACCCATTTTACAATTTTCTTCCTGCTTAAATGTTATTTTGCAGATGTGTGTCATTGGCTGTGGCTGTCTTTTTTCCACTAATTGCACTGCTCCACCCAACACCCCACACACAGAAGGGGAGATATCAGGAATCTCTTCAGGTCATGCATTATCTAGCTGGTAAGTGCATTGACACCTCAAGCACATGCAGAAGCATAGCCAGGGTGCAAAGTGTTGGGGGGGGGGGTTGATCGGCAGATCCTGATTAATTGATCATGCATTCATTTCTATACAGAAATACTGCTTTTGTGCTCAAGACTGGTGCAGAGCTCCATGAGTTGATGGGTAAAACATCAGACCAAGTGCTTTTTCTTCATTTTTTGTGTGCTTCTTGGGTCTGTATTAATTCATCAAAGTTTAATTCAGCAAACTTTTCTTCATTGAACGCTAACCATCGAACATTCATTTCAGAGAATGTTCTCATCAAAAAAAAAAATTAAACAGGGAAACTAAACACTTGGTCAAAACAACACCTGAACAGACACCATAGCATGTAAAACCCACCAAAGTTGAGGGTTCAACACCCACACTCCCCACATCCCCCTAACTATATACATCAACTCAAAGATTGCACTACAGTGGGGAAAAGGGCAAATTTGTGCTGCTGGCAAACTGCTTCCTTTCCCCTACATAAAATTTTCATGGATATGAACTTTCCATGAAATGAACGCTCAATGGTTAGGATTCGATGAAGAAAGACTCATTGAATTGAACCTTTGATAAATTAATATACACCTGTGTTTCACAACATCCATGGAATTAGATGAGGTAGCTATGGCTATGGTACTGCTTAGCAAAGACAGTATCTTACCTTGCACTTGTTTCTGTTGCTGCCTGCTGTCCACCAGCTAGTACTCACACATGGCGCTTACAAACCCTTAACTATCTACTTTCTCGAGAGATAGATGAGCTAAGAGCAGCTACTGATTTTCTTTCCATACCCATAGTTGCCTTGTTCAATACTCAGGCTTACTATTTAAACTGGGCCATTGCACTTTGTGTGTCACAGGAGAGGCTGCCCATAGAATCATAGAATGTGCAAGGCAACTGGGCCATATGACAATTTACACCTGACAGGTATCCATCATTAGACCTTTGTCCTCTTTCAAGGAATATAAGGGTGGTTGTGTATCACAAATCTGTCTCTCCAGCATGATTTGTTTATCTGCTGAAGCAGGTTCTGATATCTGGGTGTAGTATTCAAAGTACAGCTTGATTTGTGGACAAACAAGAGGTCTTTGGACTGCCAGATCTCTATTGACCCCAAAAATGAAGTGTAGATTACAGATAATGAGTCTGTATGACACTGAATACAGGGACAAGGCCTCCAGCCTGTCAGGATAGATAAGGTCCCTTTAATGCCATGATCTTTTTGGTCAGGAAGCTTTGTGGTCTCTCTCTAACTACTTGATATGTTTATTAAGATATATCCCAAATGGGGCATTTTATTCTACACTAGACCTGATCAGTGTAGTATATAGCATGGTCAAGATGACTTAGGATCTAGAAACAAATGCACTCTGTGATCACCTCAGCAGATAGAAGGATTTTTTGACCACTGTAGCAACATGATTGGTCCAAGGTCTCTAACATCTTTGCTTACAGAAAGATTTCCAGACCAATGTTGCAACATGATTTTTCTAAGGTCTCTCACAGCATCTTTGTTTTGAAGTGTGTGTTTTCTATATCACAGCCTATTTGGAGGGTTTGTTTGCCATATTCAAGAATATTGCATTTTTTAGCATTTAGTTTTGGCCAGTTCTCACAGCATCAGCTAGTAACATGGAAGTTCACTTTGCAACCTCTGCATACAACAAGGGGATTCAAGTATAACACCCAGTTTACAGTCACAAGCAAACTTTTTAAACAGAGTTCCTGATTTTCGATTAGGAAATCAGAGAAGTATATGCCAAATAGCAAAGGTTGCAACATGAAACCCTGTAGTATCTCTCTGGTTACTTTTATGCTCTTTAAAAACCTACCTGCTTCAGTCAAAGTGCCGGGTCTGTCCTTTAGTCAATTTGCTATACATCTGACTACTTACAGAGAGGTTTGGCGTACATTTACCTTGTTGATAATATTGCCATGTGGTATAGTATCAAATACTTTGGTATGGTCAAGGTATAATGTAAGGACAGCATGAAGACTGACAACTGCTTGCTTTACCCTCTCAAAAAATGTACTTCATATATTAGACAGGATCTACCCTTAACAGAGGCAACCGGCTGGGGATCAGGTGTAAAAGATTTTATATATCATAGTTCATTAATTCTGTTATGATGTATTCCATGGCACTGCAAATGAGGTTTGGCAGACTAATGGGTCTAATTTCTAGGGTCTGTGGTGGGGCCACCCTTGATTAGAGACCTCACAATTGTTGTGCACCAAATGACAGGGAAAAGGGTAGTGGATACGTTTAGGTTGAATAGTTTTAGGAGGAGAAGGTCCACCAGGACATGGGTATAACTTCTCAGCAGGCATAATAGTATGTACTTCAGTTCCACAGAGGACACATTCTTTGTTTTGGAAAGTACTTCAATAAGTGTTAATTTGTGATGACAGGAGGTTTTCTTTAGGTATATATGGGTTTGGTATAGTTGTTTCTTGGGGCAGGTTGTTTCTGAAATTGTTTGCCAGGGTATCTGCAATACCTACTAGATTTGAGCAAGTAGTTCATTATCAGATGGGTTCGGACCAAAGTTGGGTATTTCATAAAATACTGATGTGGTATGTGAATGGTAGCGTAGGTTCATGGGAAAGAATAGTTTTCCTGATGATGTTTTCAGTACTTTGGATAACATTTTGATATTAACCTTGATTTCAGGGTCTTTGTTTTTTCTATATATTCTAATTAACTTTTTTTTCTCACGCATGTGGACCACCAGGTGGTTCACCTTTTTTCTTTCCCTTTTTGTTAGGTTTTGATAGGGACTGACATGTTCATAGAGTTTTCTAGGTGAGCACAAAATTAATTTGCATATCTACTAGCTCTTTCTACATTTTAGAGGTTACAATTAAATTTGAGCATGGAAACTTCACCATGGAACTATGTAAAGGTTGTACATTTGAAGTCTTTGAAGATTATGACATTTGCCGTGGCTGTTTAATGGATTTTGTAGGAGAATATTAACATTTTGCAGTGAGACTTGACAGGTCTATCTGTGGGACAGTGCATATTGCTGCTACAGCTGGAATGACCAAGTCAAGAACATTTTGACTTCTACTGGACTTTTTTGACTATTTGATCCAGAGAATTCTTGCCAAAAAAAAGTTAATGAATTTTGAAGCATAGCCATCAATTGTATAGTCTCCTAGTTTATTTGTGTATAATTAAAGTCTCTCGGGATGATATAGTATTTGTGTATATGAAGATCCTCAATTGTATTTAAGAAAAGGACATAACTTTTGTGGGTTGTTGAGTGAGTATTATAACACCCTATGATGTGATAACAGGTGTGCACCAAACCTTCAGTTTTTGTTGGCATAACAGAATTCTAAATATTTGTTAATTTGTTTGTTTATTAATACATTTCTGTACTAAGCTACTAAGTAGACTGAAGCAAAATGTTGCCTTTTCAGAACAATGCTGTACACAACAGCAAAGTAAATCAAATATAATATTGTCCAAAATAAGAAACAGCAAAACAAGTCACTGTAATGCTGTTCGGTGGACCAGAACTGAAAAACTCGTAAATTGGCACAGGCTGTTAACCAAACACTTCATAAAGAAAATAAAAAAAATAACCGCTCTGGTTAAGCGCTTTCATCTACTAAACGTAGACTTCATCAGAACACATTCAATAAACTTAGTACAGTTTAGTAACATTCAAACACCAATGAGAATCATCCTTCAATTAACATGAATATTAATGAAATAGTAAATATGCATGCGTCTATTTAAAACCACAGTAGACCTGTAAATACAACTAGCTTAAATAAGAAAGATAAAAACAATTAAAAATATATCTGTGCATGCTCATACATAATAATAAACATCTTATATATGTTAAAATTAATATAGTAAAATTAATGTATAAAAGCTTATATACAAAAAAAGTAAAAGACATGATAAAATGCATATGAAATTGTCTAAACAATATAAATCAATTGCTTTGGAAAAAATGCTCCTATGTAATCTTGTGTTCTACAAAGATTAACTTCATACTCACAGACGTATTATGACAATAGGCAATGGATATCTTGGGACATCCTATCCACATCACTATACCCTTACACAATGTGACCTAAAACAAACACTGCTGACTTAAATTCTAGCTTCTAACACAGGTTTTATGGGGATGTTTTCATTCAAGCCAAGGGGGTTGGCAGAATTTAAAAGCACTTGCCACCTAACTTCTTTTTCACCCAATATCACCTTTATATTTCCACCCCTCTGATTTTGTTTTACATGCTCCCAAATTTGAATCTGTGACACACTGTACTCTCTTCCAAGTGCCTATAAAATGCATTATCACTGTCTTTTTTTCTAATACAATACAGATGGTCATAAATGCTATTTTTAAGGTGCCTATCTGTTTTTCCAACGTAAAAACATGGGCATTTGGTACACTTCGCCAGATATATATATCATGCTGTGTGTAACAATTTTCCTGTTTGAACCTTATCACTGCATGATTCACATTACCCAAGGTAATGTTTTTTTCTTCACAGATGGCTTTGCACTGGTTACAATGGCCTTCCGGAAAAGAATTAGGGACCAGGATATCATAGAAGCAGCCACCTTGTTCTTGGTTCATAACTTTCTAAACACTACAGGCTTAATATGATACATAGTTCAGATTCAGTTTTATTTAAGGGCATGAACCAAAGCATTACACAGCTCCAATAAGTTACAAGAAAAGCCAGTTATAATGAAAATCCCACATAAGTGACTTTAAACCTGTATGTGTGAATGAGTGTATAATCCAGCTAGGGAGAAGATTCCATAGGAAAGGGATCTGGTAGCTGAAAGACTGGCAGCAAGCGGTCCCCTTATTGTACCAGGGTACAAAAAGCAGGTCCATAGAGCTAGATCACATTTCACTGGGGTTATAAAACTGCAGTAGGCCTTTTATGTATGGGGGGGGTAAAACATAACCAGGATCTTATAAATGTTCTATTGACTAAGTGAGAGCCAAACACATGTCACATAAGATTGGAGAAATGTGTTGATAGCAGGAAACTCCAGCTGGAAGATGGGCTTCAGAATTTTGCGCAAGTTGGAAGCATACTTGGTAGGAGTAATAGGGCTATATTTGCCTCTGATATCCTAAAGGTCCTAATCCAGGCACTGATCTAATCACACACTTTGACTAGAAAAGCTTCAGGATTTCTCCCTGTAATTATGACTGCACCAGTCACCTGCAAAAGAATATAGTGCAATTATATAAGAAACTTTCTATAACTAAATTTTTAAGTTCAATCACGGTTGCAGTCGAGTTTCCATTCTTTCTTTCTCTCTAGTTTAATAGAGTGTGAGGTCATGTGACATGCAGTCTGATGCCCCTTTCCGCTGTATTTATATATCTTGTACCCTTTCTCTCCTGGTTCAAGTTCCCCAAGGAGTTGTTATATTTTGTATGTTACAGAAAGGCAATGAGGTAAACCAGTCCAGCAAACATCTTCATAGACATTAGACCCGGGCATATGTGGGATTCTGCCTTGGTTAGTGGCAAAGAAGAAAGTACAGTTGTGTACACTTACCATAAATGTAGTGGTTCGAGTGTATTCACTGTTGCAGTCATTACATTCGGGTTATCTGCTTGCAGTAGCTCTCAGTTGGCCTGATTAACAAAGTCTTGGGTCCTGCATCGGATGGTGTCCCTTCTTACATGACGTCAGGTCATCAGGGTTATAAAACATGCAGCCAACACCATTACATCAGTTTTTCTTGCCCCAGATGCCCACCTAATGGGAAACAATTAAATCAATAATTACAAGGATATACCTCCAACAAAAAAGCAAATATACCAAAAAGCTTTTTGAGCATAGTAAGAGAGAGTAGATGCATAGCCAAAAGAAGAAAGGGGGCTGGAGGGAGGGTGACCAGGACTGCAACAGTGAATACACTCGAACATCTACATTTATGGTAAGTGTACACAACTGTACTATGTTCTTCATGTTTCACTGTTGCAGTCATTACATTTGGGTAGATTCCCAAAGCTAAGGTTGGGAGGAGGAATTTAAATAGCATTAGGACCAGCTATAAGACCCTGCAACACTGCAGTGGCAAAGCCAGCTCTGGATTTAGAGAAAATTGGCAAATGATAATGCTTGGTGAAAGTATGTACAGAACTCCAGGTAGCAGCTTCTAGGATGGCCCTGGTAGGAACGCCCCCTGAGAAAGGCTGTGGAGGTTGATGCAGCCCTGGTTGAATGGAGTCTGATGCCCTGTGGGATAGGTTTTCCATGGTGCTTATAGCAGAAATGAATGCATTAGCCTATCCAGTTTGAAATGTTTTGCTTTGAAATAACTATCCCCTCTGTCCCTACAGCAAATGCCACCAGCAGTTGTTCAGATTTCCTTTGAGGTTTAGTCCTGTCCAAGTAAAATCTAAGTTGTCTGTGCACGTCTAAGGAGTGCAGTATCCATCCCTCTTTGTTCTGTAGGTTAGGAAAGAAGGTAGGCAAATGAACGGACTGATTATGAGCCACACTGGATACCACCTTGGGCATGAAGGATGGATTGGTTCTGAGGGACACCCAGTACACATGAAAGATGATGAAAGGCTCCACTGCCATAAGGGCCTGTAATTCCGATGCCCTTCTTGCAGAAGTGATTGCTAAAAAGAAAGCTGTTTTCCAGGAAAGGAATTTTAAATCTTCAGAAGCAGCTGGCTCGAAAGGATTAAGAGTGAGTTTCTCCAAGACAAAGTTAAGGTCCCAGGCTAGAGTTGGAGCTCTCCTGGGTGGCCATAAATTTTTGGCACCTCTGAGGAACTGCTTGAGCAGTGGGTGAGAGAAGAGGGGAGGCTCTGTGCTGTAATGAGCTGAAATGGCTGAGGCATGAATTTTGATGGAGGAAATGGAAAAGCCCTTATGAAGCATCTCAGGCAAGTATTGTAGAATCTGAGATAAACTGGGCACTGTTGTGCTCATCCCTTGAGATTGGTTCCAGGCACAAAATCTTTTCCATTTTGCAGCATATAATTTTCTAGTACTAGGCCTCCTTGCTCTAAAATGATATCCATCACTGATTTACTGAGGGATGGTTAAGTTGAGATTAGGCAATTAGCCAGACTGTTAGGTTCAGGGTTTGCAGCTGAGGGTGCAGAAACTGGTTCTCCTGCTGAGACAACAGGGAAGGAGCCTGAGGCAGGTGCCATGGGGCCAAGTGTGACACACTGCACAAGAGGAGGTACCAGTGTTGGCGTGGCCAGTCTGGTGCAATTAAAATTGTCCTTGGCTTGTCCTGTTTGATCTTTAGTAGTACCTTGGAGAGCGGAGTCAGAGGAGGAAAGGCATAAACTGAGAGTTTTTTCCAGCTGAAGGATAGAGCATCCACTTTCCAAGCTTACTTGTGGGGAATCCTTGTGCAAAATGTGTCCATTTGATGGTTCTGGCGGGAGGCAAACATGTCTATATCTGGGCTCCCCCACTTGCTTGTCAACATGTTGAAAATCTTTGGTTCCAGTTTCCACTCGTGTGGGTCCATGAGGTTTCTGCTTAGTCCGTCTGCCAGTATATTTAGTTTTCCTGGCAAGAATTGAGCTTGTAGATTCATTTTATAGCTCAAGGATGTGTTCCACAATGCCATGGCTAGTCTGCAGAGGGGTAAGAATGTGTACCCCCCAGCTTGTTTTTGTACCACATGACAGTGGTGTTGTCCATCTTTACCATTAGTTGTTCTGGAAGAATGTTTTCCTTGCTATCAGAGCATTCTGTACAGCTAACATTTCCTTTTGATTTATGTGCAGGTGCATTTGACTAGGGTTCCATTTGCCCTGAATACACTTCCCTGCCAGGTGAGCCCCTCAAGCATAGTCTGATGTGTCTATTGTTAAGGTTTGGGTGGCAGGGGGTAGTGTGAATGGTAGTCCCCTGTTTTGGTGGCAGGCCTCTGCCAACCAAAGGAACTCTAGATGTAGGCAAGGTGTGATAGGAATCATTGCTTCTAGATCCTGTGAATGTTGACACCATAAGCTTTTGAGATACCATTGTAGTTTCCTCATATACAGCCTTGCATATGGAATTAGAAGAATGCAGGAGGCCATGAACCCCAAGGCTTGCAGTATTTGCCTTGCAGATAGCTGAGTTTTTGTGGCCACTAGTTTGAATTAGGTTGTCAAATTAATCAGTTTCTCTGGCGTGAGGAAAGCCATTTGGGAAGTTGTATTCAAGCTTGCTCCCAGGAATATAATTTGTTGACAGAGTACCAGGTATGATTTATTTTCATTTATGGTGTACCCCAGACAATTCAGCACCCTTTGAACAAAGGCCAGATAATTCAAAAGTATGTCCTGGCTTTCTGCCTTAATTAGACAATCGTCCAGGTATGGGTATAATTGAATATTTCTTTGCCTGCAAAATGCAATGACTGGAGCTAGGCACTTTGTGAATACCCTGGGTGCAGTAGAAAAGCCAAAGGGCAGTGCAGAGAACTGATAGTGCCTGTAGCCTGCTTGGAAGCATAGGTATCTTCTGCAAGACTCCCTGATAGGGTTGTGCAGGTATGTGTCTTTTAAGTCTAGTGTTGCCAACCATGCATCTTTGTCTAGCATAGGAAGCAGCTAGTGAAGAGTCAGTATTTTGAATTTTGGAATCACCAGAAAGGTGTTTAGAGTAGAAAGGTCCAGGATAGAATGCCATGTATTGCCTTTTCTGGGTACAGGGAAAGTCTCAAATAGAAACCTTGTCCCTTTTCCTCTTCTGGTACCAACTGAATAGCTCCCATGCTTGAGAGAGAGAGAACTTGATTTTGGGCCTCTGCCCACTGATTTGGGGGGTAGATCTGGCCCCCCTCTTGGTGTTGGTAACATGTGGAAGTAAAATCTGTATCCCTGGGACACTATAAAACCCATTTGTCCTGGATAATGAGTTCCCAGTTTTTTGGCCTGCAGACCAATCTTTCCGTCTAAAGGAGTATTCGGTTGGGAAGTGTTTGAAAGTCTTAAAAACAAGTCATTAAGACAGTTTTCCATATGGGGGAGTCTTACTACTCCCAGATTTGGGTGTGGAAATCCCCCACTGCTTAGTCTTGTGTGTCCCCTGGGACTGAAATCTGGGGTTTCTGCTGTGTCTGAGTTTGGCTTGAGAAGGCCTGGAAGGGGCTGGAAAGGACCAATTCTTAGAGTGCCAATGCCTACTATATCTAGGAGGCTGAACTTGCAAGAAATCTTTAACAGTTTGCATAGATTAAGCTTTATCTTTTTAAGAACTTCCTCAGCTTTGTTGTCAAACAGGCGGTCCTGATTTAAGGGAGCATCCAACAGTTTAGCTTTAAAATGATCAGGCAAAGATTGCTCCTTAAGCCAAGCATGCCTTCTGAGCAAAGATCCAGTAACAGCAGCCCTGCAAGAGGCCTCTAATGAATCATATCCACATTGCAAAGTATGTTTACCAACCTGTTCAGCAGAATGCATTAAATCCTGTAATTTTTTATTTTCAGCACAGTCAGGAATCAACATAATTTTCTGTTTAAGCAACCCAATAACATGTTGTTGATACTTTAACATATGCATCTTGCAGTTTAAAGCCCTAGTGGCCAAGGTTGCAGAAGTGTAAACCTTCTTACCCCATATATGCAGCTCCCTTTTACTGGCATCGGTAAGGAGCAACGGGGTACTTAGCTTTAGTTGAAGACTTCAGTTCTGAAACTCGAAAACAAAAATTTCAGGAGTCAGCTGACCGGCACTTGCGAACTGCTTCTGCTTCAGGCACTGCACGGCAAGAAAGACTGATGTAATGGCATCGGCTGCATGTTTTATACCCCTGACGTCACGGAAGAAGGGACAGCATCTGACACAGGACCCAAGACTTTGTTAATCAGGCCGAATGAGGGCTACTGCAAGCAGATAACCCAAATGTAATGACTACAACAGTGAAACACAAAGAACATCTATAAATGATGTAGGAAGATGCTACATATAAACAAGGTATGTGGAAATGTCGGATGTAAGGTGATATCAGCCCTGCTATGGGGAAAAGGATGGTCAACAATGAAACTCATGCTACATGTTAGACTCAACCGGTGACGAGATCTGTAAGGTGCTATGACAAGAACCATGACCTCACTCAAACACCTACAAGTACGGTAAGCTATCTAGACAGCCGTAAATTTTCTGAATAGCACATCCATCACTGAGGATGCCCTCAAAAGTATATCACAAAATAAAAATTATTATGACCTTCACAGAATCTTTTTCTTTTAACATAAACACTATTACTCCAAGCAAACATGGAAAACATATGGCTACCTGATTCATGCTACGTACTTGTGCTGTTATATCACTTACTTGCTCCTGCCAGGGGATTAGGTACATGGGCAGTTTTCCTCCACTGCTTTTTCTCATGTTATTTTCTTCAAGCATTGGTGACACTTTCGACAGCTGGGTGAACATCTTTTAACATTGCAGTATAAAAATAATCATCAATTGAGCTGTCTATAAACTTAATAGAATGTGTGTGTGTGTGTGTGGTCCTTTATGTGTAACAAATCTATTCAAAAACTTGATACAAAATGATATTTGAATGCTAGGACATAAATGCATACACACACACACACACACATATTTGTAAAGTATTTAAATACAAACAATTAAGCACTGTATAATATCTAAACACATTGGTAACATGAAAACAATTCATTTAAACAACATATACATTCAGGAAACACAAATGGTCCACTGCTGAAAATGATGTGAAATAATTTTTGCATTACAGCTTCAAGGTCTGGGTTTCAGAGCTTTCTTCATGTCACCCACTGGGTGGATTTTGTATGTTCTTCCCATGCTGCCCCCAGTGTTACATTTTCATCTCACATTACAAAAAACATACGTGTCTATTGTCTATTACAAATTGTCCACATACATTGCGGCTGAAAAGTGGTTATAGGCCAGCGAGTGTACCCACTTGATAAATGGTAAAAAATGACTTATAACAATGTCAAATTTGAAGCCAGATCAAGCAACTGTGTCTTCACAGGCCTTGTAAAACTGCTTATTACTAGGAACTTCATAAGTGATAGCAGCAATGAATTTCAAACATGAAGAACCTGAAAAGGAAAGGGATGCACAAACAAGAATTCAAGCCAGTACAGTGGTCCAAGGTGGTACACAATGGATCAGAGAATGATAGTATAGTAATAGCAACCATTCAGCAGTGCCACTACCTACCTCTAACTAACCTCTTTGACATACCCACTGGGCACCTCAAACAGAAATAGGTTTATCAGCCATCCATGTTCTCAAATTCGTATTACCACAAGTGCTACATGATAACTAGCACACTGAACTGAGAGCCACACACAAATGGAGGCCACAGTCTGTCTAAATTAAAAATAAAGGTAATCAGTGCATCTAGCACTGTTACATAGTAGCTTATTTTGGGTCTATATTAGAACATCAAAGTTTCAGAACTTTGAATGTTCTAATATTGACACCTAGTAATCGAAACCAGTAACACCGAAAATTTAGAACATCAAATTTTTTTCCTAGGGAAACAGTTTGCTGTTCCAAAACACAGACACACAACACAAACACACCAAACAAACAGCAATCCACACACATACACCTAAAATCTTACATCTAAACCTACACTAAACTGTACATACACCACTATCTACCCACTTACCTTAACCCAAACCCTAACCCTAAGGTCCATCACTATCGTACACACACCTCACCCGCGCCCTAATCCTAACTCACTTATCCCACCCTAACCCTCACGTCCACACATTCGCACACTTACCTGACCCGCGCCCTAACCCTAACTCACCTATCCCACCTTAACCCTCACATCCACGCAATCGCACACTTACCTGAACCCGACCATAACCTTCCACCGCAGAGCTGAAAATAGCAAAGTGACAGGAACGGACAATCAAATTCTTTCCCTAGGAAAGTATTCGGTTATCTAAAACTTCGCTCTTTTCAGCTTTCGCTTATTAGGTGCCGATATTAGAACATTCATAGTTCTAATATAGACCTCCTTATTTCACAGACAAACCCGGTCAACAAATGTTAAATAAAAAAAAAAAATAAAAATGCTTGCAAGTGTAGGGGTTGGTTGAGTTTTGTAGGTCACAAGTTTAAGATTCCAACCAGGGTTTTATCGTGCTTAACATGTGACACACTACCGATATGCTTTTTTTCAGTTACATGGAGCTTTAGTCATGAAATAAAAGTTTCTTTTTTCCTGATACCCTGCAGTCTTCCGGGATGGGTGAATGAAATTCCATTGCTAATTCAGCTTTGTTTTGCTCTCTTAACCCACACTATACGCAGTAGCAAGAGCTGCCTAAACTCTGCCCAACACACAGAACAAGGTGACCTTTTACTAAATGCATGAATAAACATTTTGATGTTTTACTCATCAGCATGAATATTCATCTGAGATTCTCAACATACAGATAGCAGATACTGCAGACTTTACAATCCAGCTTTGTTTTTATTAAGAATACTTTGTATCCTTAACAGATATGTGTATTTAGAAAATTTGAATCTTAATTGCGGTAGATTTATCATTACTAGTACATGTCAGTAGTAGATACAGTAAAAATATATACGTTATGCAATGGCTTTTTTAATATGCTCAGTATAACCAGGTGTGACAAATTATTTACATACTTTAACATTAAAAGCTTTAGATGGAGTTTGCCTAACATATAACAATCGGCTGAATCAACAAGCAATGTATGCATGATATCACGGGCAAATTTGTATGGCACGTCAGTCATGCATCAGTTGAATACTACTTCACTGCCATTAGGCATGTCAATCACTCTGGCCATGCCCATTCCTGCAAGAAATGACCAATGGTTTAAGACAGTAAAACAAAGCCGCTTATTCCATAACCATACTATTATTTCAAATATATCTTGCTGTTTCAGTATTTCAGTTATTCTGTCCACCAGTTGGTGTCACCTGCCTACCCATGATTCTCGCCATAGGTTTGCCTTATATGGCTTGAGTTCCCAATCCTGCTTTTTCCAATGATTCAACTTAATTATTTCAACTCCTTAACACAAAAGATTTACCTGACATGCAGAGCTGGTGTTAGCATTTTGGGGGTCCCCAGCAAATATCAAGTTTAGGGGCCCTCTTGACACTTCAGTCAAAGTATCACCCTGTCACTGCCACCCCTCCGAAGCAGGCTTTTAGTTCATTCTGTAAACCTTTAGTAGCAGCATGTACAGACTTACCTGTAGATACAATGTTCTTACAGTACACCAGGTGTATGTACCACACTAGGGTTATTGGTGTTCTGGGATGCATTTTAGAGCATTTCCCAACATTTTAATCCAATGGTGTCCAAACAAAAACATGAGTAAGAAAAAAAAATGTCTTTTTTTTTTTTTCTTTCAAGGAAGACATAAGTTGTGCCTAAATCTTAATATTCAAATATTACAAAACAGTAGCTGACAACAAACTAACAAGGCATTTGTTGTCTGGATACAGAGGTTCAGTCTGGGAATATAGCCTGCCTCCCTAACCCCTACCCAAAAAGACCATCACTGCCTATGCATCCATCTGGTGTTAGACTGGGATGAAAGCAGAGGTTTAAATTGCCACAGTCATGTTTTGCAGGTGTGTGCTGACATACATATGCATAGCATGCCTCCTCACTCCTCAACCCTGGCCATCAAAGGCAGCTAGCTACCTGTATACGTGCCTGATATGAAACTGAAGAAATAATGATTACAGTAATGTACTTTACTTAGTTGCTCCTAGACAGTACACTGCCCCTACACAAGCTATAGCAACCTTCTTTGTACACCTCTGTGTTCTGTGAGAAAAGTAAAAGAAACCATGACCACACTGGACTCAGCCGAAACAAAATCTGTAATGACCTCATGCGCACACTTCTATGTTTTGACTGTAATAAAAATTAAGGGAGTAACCACACCCCATGCACATCTGAGCAGGGCTGGTTTTAGAACAGTTGCAGTTGAGAGTAGAAACCATTATTAGCTGTATCCTAACAGGGTCAGGTTAAAGAGCTTAATCAGAAAATTAATAGAATTTTCCCCCGAACCTGCAACACAGTCAAGGATGATTAAGGGAGCCCCCTGTATCAATTTGTACAGCTTGGGGAGTGGGGGCCACCAGAATCCTTGAAGATTGAAGTGTCTGAATGTTCTGTGATATATTTTATGCATTTCCTTTGAAATATGATTACTTGTTAGCTACACTTTTTACTGAAACCCAGAAGAATAATGTATGTATCCTGGCATTATTAGGTTTATGCAGAGATAAAAAAATCAGTGATATTTTTTACAAACACACACAAAAGCCACAGCAGTACTAGATTTGTACTTATTTCAGCAAATAACTATACAGTATACAACATTGGTACTGCCACAACAAACACGTCAAACAGCAGCAGGGATAAGTCACTTTTATTTACATCAGTGAGGAGTAATGCATACTGTCACTGTTTCTGATTTCACAGACCTTCCCTGATTATGCTCACAATTTTGCTCTGTCCTTCATAAAAAGTTTGATTTGCTAATAAATCATTCAGGAATACAGACAGTCAATAATTCCAGGCATCAGAGGTTTATACTTCATATTATCCAAAAAAAACACATGTTGATGCAAAAGATGTAAGTGAATTAGAGTAATATTTAAAACGTGTTTCTGGTTTTGAGCCTGTATTCTACTATTATTTTTGGTATTGTGCTGAATTCTTCTGGAAAAAAGTTGAGACTTGTAGTATCTGGTGTTCTACCAATATTTATAAACTCCCTGAAAGTAAAAACATCTCTGAAGACCTGAAGCATCACCTCTTCTTAAAATACAAGGTTTGCTCTCAAATCAGTCAGTCTGGCCTGCCGATCTCTCTATTGCTTACCTTGCTTATGTTTATCAGCTTTATCCTAATATGGTCATACCACATCCCTTTTCAAGTCCAAAAGCATAATCAGGAAATTAATAAATGTTTGCCTCATTTTTCCTACCCATCATCTGGTTTTGTGGGCCCCCTACACAGCTAAGGATGATTAAGGGGCCCCCTTACAGCCACCTGTATTGCTGGTACCTAATGCTGGCTATGTTGCTGGTTTTAGTGGAGAGCATGTCCACCAAGCAGGGTTTAATTAAGCCACAGGCACTGTGTCAGCGGGAAAATATTTAATGGAATTGTGGAGCCTGTTACTTGATAAAACACTGTTACTATAACCAGAGATATTTGTGAATTTTAAAGGAGATATAAATAAGTAATTTACCCACCTCATTTATTAAGTGTACAATATTGGTTGCTTTTGTTAGTTTGATAGACATGTTACAAAATATCAAGATAAGATAACTTGCTGTGGTTGGGGGCCCCCAGTGACCGCAGGGTTCGCTGGTGCCTAAAGCTGGCTATGCTGTTATGCACATGGAATCATGGGCGATTCATTAATTGTGAGGATAATTCTTATTTCCCCTTGTTACTTGAAATCATAAATATGCAAACTGCATGCACATACAGTGGTGCATAAGTGAATAACTATATAAGACAGGAATGTTCCACAATTTCATGTTAGTCTGATGGTGACATTAAACAGCATCTTAGTACATAGGCACCTTGCTGTATCATGTAAACTTTATACATTGCTCATAAAAGGATATGCAGGGAAGTAATAAAACAGGTTATAGCACTAAAACTGCATACGCCTTCTTTTCTGAAACAGAGTAGTAGATAATAAAAAGTCATATTGCCGAATGTTACATAACCATACTATTTCTTAACAGTCAAATGTCTCCTTTTTATTGGTTTGAATAACACATCCAAATTAGCAGCATTTTTAGCAACTGTACTGAGTCTTTCAAATGATTTTAATTTTTTTCCCTTTTTTAAATATATGCATTCTGTCTCTCTCTCTCTCTCTCTCTAGTTTTGAAGGCATTACCAGGGGAAATATGAGACGCACTGCAGCACCTGGGAAGAGATGGGAAGGAAAAGGACAAAAGGCTAAGTACATAAGCTGCATCTTTCTTTTTATACCCCCAGGCAAGCACAGCGGAGAGAAAGATGATGTCAATGAAATCACAGCTGGCATGAGCTGAAGAACATTCTATGTACTGAAACCATTTAATAAAGGTGTTTCTCCACACAAATTCTTAAAGTCTTTAACGAGTTTTCAAAAATACTAAAGGAATGAGAATGGGGTAAATATGTTGTTGTTTGTTGAAATATATCAAACTTCTAAACTAAAATCAAAGACAGTGTGAAAAGTCAAGATCTGTACCACAAATGCATAACATACACAGATATGAAAATCTAAAGAATCAGGTAAAAGGCATCCATAAGAGATATATAAAGCATGGTACAGTGGTCACAGTAAATATATTTCCACAAAGCATGACAGTATATTCTGCTTCTATTCCTACACAAACTGGGGAGAGGAACTTACCTTTGCTGGCTCCTCTATACATGTTTGTGTGTCTATTGAGGAATAGTTAAGTGTTTATTAAGGATACAGCTGAGCAGAGGTTAAATGAAGTATGTAAAACTGACTTGAAAAAGATGAAATTAGAAGGGTACTTCAGATATCAGGCACCTGATTTATGCACATAATGGGGCTTTGAAGGACTGCTACTGCAGTTGTAATTTGTTCACACCACATCTACTCAAATAGTTTACCCTGAAGATTTCTGTATACAGTGGATAACAGATCCAGATATCAAAATATCCACCTTTGCATGTTGGATTGGAACTGCTTTGCTCCGAGGATTATGTATATGACCTACTAATGAGTTGCTTCCTGTAGTCCTTCAGTTTCCACTTCCAAGTATGTTATTCTGATTATGTGAATCTGTTACAGTAAGAACTTAACTGGAATATGGTAATGGGTCATAAGAGAAACTTAACCAGTCCATGCTAATGGTTCAGCATGTAAAACTTAACCAGATTAAGCTAATGGGCAACAAGAGAAACTTAGCCAGACCATGCTAATGGGTCATAATTACAACTTAGCAAGACCGTGCTAAAAGGTTCACAGCAGAAACATAGCCAGATGATGCTAATGCGTCATGACAGGGAACAAGCATTTTTGCTTCAAGAGTTCTCCTATAAACATACATACGTCAAAGTGGAAGTTGTCATAATGCATTTCCTGAAAGTTATTTATTTTTTTTTTAAGAAAAATAAAGTACATATACAAATAAGCATCAAAAGGAGATGTATGTGTATACTGATAGAAAAATGGTATGAAGTTCAAAGGACAAAGAATCCAAAATTTTTCTTCACTCTTTCATTATGTTTTTCTGTCTGTGATTTTTAACACAATGGCAACTCATCACATTTTAATTTTTTTCTCTCTCAAAATATTTATTTATTTATTTATAAGCAAAGTGGTTGCAATTTTTACCAAGAGCCCTGTGTCTTTACAGAATTTATTTGTTAAAACAGTAAGTGAAATGGTCCTCATGAGACCCTTTCACACAATGATCCTGACTGGATAGGAAAACGTAATTTGGTCTAAATATGTGTGATGTAGAAACTGCAGTACTTAGAGAAAAGCTACACACACACACACACACACACACACGGAGAACATGCAAATTCTCTGCTAACAATGACTGGTTTCAGAACACTTTACCTTAACTTTTCCATTTAATCCAGCTGTTAAGCTATCCAGTGGTGTTGATATTGGCTTCAGATGATTGTTACAGTTAGAGACACCCCAAGTCCATATGCAAAAATGGAAAAAGGGATTGTAGATGCATGGATGAAAAAATGAAAAATAAGTTCAAAATGATGTAGCACAAAAGCAAATGCAAAGCTGTGTGGTACAGTAGTATAAGATTCTAACTGAAATACACATGACCTGGGTTCTGACGTGGCATGAGCACAAGAAAACTGTGGAAGTTAGGACGAGAAATTAGCAGCTACATCTCAGCTATCCAGGGGGACCAGCTTTATTGCTGCTCATGTGCTAGTGTTGAAACTATTAGCATGCAAAGTGGGTGCCATTACTGAGAATGTCATGTGTTTAGACAATCTAAGCTTTTGATGGTGATAGCTTTGTTTGTGAAGGAGCACTCATGTACAGTACAGAGGGGTCCATGGTGGTCCTTGGGGTGATGCAGACTTATATGTAAGCACCAGGGGCTGAATTAGTGCTCAAAATAGAAATGCCATCACAGCTTGCACCTTAGCTTTGGGGGAGAGAAGGTGGCGGGTGATGCACCCTTAGGATCTTCTCCAGAAATAACCAAGAGAGATTACCACAGCACCCCAGCTGGGGGGGTGAGACTGACCTTGGCAGGAGATGAAGGGTGTATCCTCACAGAAGTCACAACAGGCAGAGAAGATGCCAAGTTGAGAAACAAAGAACACTCAGGGCTGCCTGGATGAGTGGAATACTCCAGATGTCTCGTTCTGTACTGTATACACACTAGGCACACTCCCAGTACAGGGATGTCTGGGGTCAGTCCCATGAATGAAAGCCTTGACTGCTTGTAGACACAGTGGCAAAATTTACTAAAAAAATACTAAACAACGGTAGAGAAAGAACTAGCATAAGAAATGGAAGTGTTTCAAAAAAACCTTAGGTTTACAGGGAAAAGAAAGATTGACAGCAGCAGTTAATGTTATTAAAAAAACACTATAGCTATAAAAGAAGACAGATTGCGGTATAACTTTAGAATTACTTCTTTGTGTATTTTTTCACCAAGGAAGAGACAATGTACTAATTTAGGATGGATGGGTCCATTCCCACATTCTAAAATAAGAGAGGACATTTACCATGGACTAGACTGTACCTCCCCCGCTGAACTGTTAAAACATCTGGCAACATTTCTTGAAAATGTTGTGAGGGAGATTGTCAACACTAAATGAATACTAAAAATATATAAGTGGAATGCAGGACTTACAGCAGAACATGTTTAAAAAATAAGCATTGATAATGACTTTAGTTAATATAAGATGATCAAATTGGCATACTTTGTGAGGAAACTAACAGTGAAGATTGCAAGAAAAGGGAGGTGGGTTTCCTGGAGAGTAAAAGTGGTGTTCAGGTCATATTCAGCACAGAACCCATGCTAAACACTCCTAACAAATGCACCTGATGCATTTCTGTGACTGGACCGCCCTGATATTGAAAGGGGCAACTGACTGATGCGATCTAACTTGATGTCAGTAAGTCCCTTGACACATTACTATATGGAAGTACGTCCCATGACACATTACCATATGGAAGTATGTCCCATGACACATTACCATATGGAGGTACGTCCCATGACACATTACCATATGGAATTACATCCCATGATACATTACCATATGGAACTAAGTCCCATGACACATTACCATATGGAAGTACGTCCCATGACACATTACCATATGGAAGTACATCCCATGACACATTACCATATGGAAGTACATCCCATGATACATTACCATATGGAACTAAGTCCCATGACACATTACCATATGGAAGATTAGTGAACAAGTTGAAAGGCTGAATGTGGGCGAAAGAATATTCATATTACAGCTAAAAAACATTGGTGAGAGGTACTTCATCTGAGGGTAGAAAAGCAAAAAGTGTAATTCATAGTGCTAGGGATTTTGTTTTTTAGTGTTTATTCTAGTTATCACCATGACTGGTACAGCATATCCACTCCTATAGGCATCACCACATCAGAACTATTTAATTGCTACAGTGAACAAATCTAGTAGAAGACATCCAGTTCCACAGTCTGCTTCTGCCATGGCCTCTTCAAGAGGAAGCATGTTGACTGGATCCAGGTTTCCCACAAAGCTTCCTTCTTACTATTGACAATATCAGAGTCCATAGATGAGGTTATCATTTGCGTACCAGTGCTATTAACATGCAGGGAGAATGTCCCCCCTCCCCCTGGTATACAAGGTAGTTTGTCAGAGCCTATTTGAAGTTTTCCAAAAATTATTCTTCATGACAAATTCTTCTTGTAACTGGACCTTAATGTCTGTGACAGTTGCTGCTGTTGCATTCCTGCTTTGTTGGTATGTATCAGTCAGATCTGGAGAACTCTGTTCTGGAATTGCATGGGTGGTCTTTCTTTACTTGAAACTTCCTTCACCCCTTGGTTCTATTAGCAGGTCCTAAGGCTACTGCAATGGAAAGCATCACACCACCATAAGCCAAAGCTTCTTGTCGGTGACTCAGCTGCTGAGTTACTGAACAGAAGTTATAAAGACTCCATATCCCTATTCTACCCAGATACACAGGGGAAGTTGTTCAGCATATGAAATTTGAATTCCTTCTACATTTAACCCTTAGGTAAGCAGTGTCAAGTGGCCACCACTAAGCTTTTGAATTTTCTGAGTCTGTCCATCTACTACGTTGGGCTGGATGCCTTAATGTTACAGCAAATGATGATCAGCTGACAGGGAAGCATTTGGCATCGGGTCAGATGACATGAGTACAAAAATCAGTCACTGACCTTAAGGGTAAACTATTCTGGTAGGAAGTACACTTATAGGCATGCTTGTGTTCCAACATTGTGTTTTTATAAACAATTATCAACTAACACAGAGGTCCAGAAACAATTTACCACTCAGTTCCATGTGAAGTAATCCATTTGCCAAACCACTCCACTCCAGATACCTCTGCCATTGCCTACACAATCACAGAAGTCTTCCTGATGATTTAAGAATCCGTTGATTGTACTGCACTGAGGTCAACAGACCTAGACTCTAAACAAGGTCAAATACTGTGAACAGCTGTTAGGGTGCGTATTCAGAAACTATAGGCTGGGTTTTACTTTCTGTACTGATCACCACCAGAGATGGCCCTCTCATTACCTACCTGTGGAACCCTTTAGGAACAGCCCCATGAGAGGAGTAGTAGAGAAACCACACACATTTAAGAAGTCAGTTTCCAGAACTGGTATTGTATTTAGAGCTCAGACTAAATATTTTGTATTTTTCAACTTCCCGCACAAGTTCTGAATTCATTCCTAGAAGAGTGGCGTTTTGTCCCAAGAAACATTTTTTACAACTTAAGTCATGCTGGTCATGCCTGACTCCAATCTTTTGCCATACAGACAAATATGGATCTATGCACCTTAGTTCACCTGAGCTTGGCCAGGTCACTTATGTAACCCAGCCACCACTTTGCTTACCAGACCCTAATATCTATGTTCTGGGTGAGGTTCTTTAATTTGTAAACTGAATCATTATGCAACACTAACACTGCAGACATGTGAGACTGTTAATCCAGCCTCTCCTCTTAGATCTGTCCATCAGGATTTCTTCAATGCAAACACCTTAACGATAATTTAACATTTTAGAAATTGGCTTAATTTGTGGATCATGTGCTAAGATAATATAGATGTTAATTAATTAATTAATTAATTAATTAATTAATGGGATAACAAACTCTCATCTCTTCTACCAATCTCCCTTGGAGTCCCCCAAGGCTCTATTCTTGGACCACTTCTTTTCTCCCTCTTTATAAATGACTTACAAGTAGCCATTCCTCAGGCTACCTGCATTCAATATGCTGATGACTCCACTCTTATTTGCTCTGCTAAATCCATTTCTGAACTTCAAACTAACACTCAAGCTGTATTTTCTAAAGTTGAAACTTGGTTCCTAAAACGCTGTCTACTCCTAAATGCAAAAAAGACCAAACTACTTCTTTTTAAACCTACTACCAGATCCCCTTCACTTGACTTCTCCATTGTGTCAAATAATGGTACCATTATATCACCTGACTCTACTACCAAATTGCTAGGTGTCACGATTGATAACAATCTCTCCTTCGACCTTCATATCAACAATACCATTAAATCTGTAAACAGGAAACTTGGCTCTCTATATAGAATCAAAACTGTTTTAACTTTCCCTGCAAAAGTGAATCTTGCCCACTCACATCTTATTTCCACACTTCTCTATGCCTCACCTATCTACACTAATCTTAAGAAAAATAATCTCTCTAAACTATCCACCTCCTACAATAACATAGCTAGATTTGTTACTGGAAAACAATTTAGAACCCACCATTGTCAGAATCTGCAACAACTTAACTGGCTTGAACTGACAAACATGTTGCTTCTATCCCAACCTATGTTTGTCCAAAGAGCCTTTTACCAACCTCTTAATACACCTGCTCTTTCTAACCTCTTAAGCCCTTACTCAAACCTGAACTCTCTCCGCTCTTCTAACAAACTGCTAGTTACCTTAACCAAATCTAATAACCTTGCGGGTGATTCCCTTTACGCAAATGCCATTGGGAAACATTGGAATAAACTTCCTCCCGAACTCACTTCAATTGCATCTACCGCTCTGTTTAAACAAAAACTAAAAGTCCACCTTAATAACCACTGGACATGTTCCTGCTCAAAACCTGATTAAAATTTTCTTGACTCTTTCTCCTTCTCTTGGCTATTTGTCTCTCTCTTTCTAGCAATACATATCTCTTCTATCTTGTACTTTGTTTTGCAAAATGTTCTCTCTTTTTCTTGGTCTCTTGCTTTCTCTAATCTTACTTTCTCTAATTGATTCCAAAGATGAAATTATGTTGAACTTTTGGTTTATACCTTTAAATATAATTAGTTTATTCTGGTCTTGAGTAAATACCTACCTCTTTTTTAAATCTGATTGTAAATCTGTTATTATGTATTTGTTGTTTTTGTTGTATCCGTCCTGTCTACATGTGGAGCTTTTCTCCCCGGGCCTCTACTGAAAATGGAAATATATCCAGTTAGACTAGCCCGGTTAACAAATGTAAAATAAAATAAATAATAAAATAATTAAAACGTACATTTTTATAGATTTCTGATATAACAAAATAACCAAATAATAAAAAGTCTTAAGACACATTAGAAATGGCTCCTAATAACTACTCGTATAGAAGATTCTTAAAATATCTTCTAGAGAAGACTTAAATTTTTATAACCCTATAAACACGCAGTTGTATTGTATTACAGGAATCACAACTCTTTGATGACTATACACAAGGTCACTCTAGGATTTGACTGAAACTCTTAAGGGAGAAAAAATAGAGATAGTAATAGGTCAGTGGCATTATCAACAGAGTGTGACAGTAAATACTTTTGATTTAGGTTTCCTTTTACACTTTCATTCATGACATTACAAAACTGACTTGGAAAGATATGACTTCTTACATTACAATTAAAAAGAGCTAGATGTAAGTAATCCAGGTGTAAAAATGACCTGCAGAACCCAATTATTCACTCACTCATCCATGCTTTATACTATTCAGGGTTCTACTCTGCCTCTGACAGCACTCACTGGACACAGTGCAGGCACCTAATCATGGACAGGATACAAATCCAGTACAATATAAATACATGTACACACACACACCTCATCTGGCAGCATGCATTGGATATGCATTAAGAAAGTGGAACACCAAGTAAAGCCTGCTGGGTGTAGAAAGAGGCAAACTGATTCCATACATAATGCACACCAGTCAGGAAATTCAGAAAAATAATCAGAACCCTAAGAGCTGTTATCTACTAGAAACCTGCAGTTTGATCAGATAAACGGTATTTAAATTTAATGGTATAAATCCAAAATATTTAGCTTTTCATTTGTTGATTTCTGCTTGAGCGTGTGTGTGTGTGTAATCATGTGCATGGTTATAGGCAAGAAGGTAAACCGATTCTAGGATTATTTTTAGCAACAATGCAGCACTAAGAGTCAAATACAATGTAATAGTGTGTTAAGTAAAACACATTAGTGGCACTTGCATTAAATTCATGCCTAAATACAGAATGAATGGAAGAAGCTTAGTGAAGACAAATTAAAGTACTAATACTGATGTTTAAGTGTTGAATAAAAATAATTCTAAAGTGGTGATGATATGTGCTCTTTTAGAGCTTATATTGGAGAATAATGTATTTATATTTGAAACAGAGTTCTTCTTACAAAAAGTAGGGGTTGCGATGGGAACGGCTTGTGCGAACACCTACACGAATATTGTATTAGCACAATGGGAAAAGCAGTCAGTGTTAACAGATAAATACTACAAGTCATATGACAAGCTCTACAAACGTTTTGTGGATGACATCTTTCTTGTTTGGCATGCCCCACTGAGCTGCTATTGGAATTTAAACAGTACTTAGAGAGTATGATATCTTTCCTGACATTTGCTATGCGCTATTCTTATGAAAGCATAGATTATTTGGATACAACTGTGAGCAACAATACATTAGGTCAACTTTCTATCAGTATGTTTAGGAAACCCTGTAGAAAGAATAATATACTTCATAAGACAAGTATGCACCCCAGACACATTCAGAGGAATATAGTTAAGAATCGGGTGCTAAGATGTATGAGGCTGCATACGGATACAGAGGGCTTAGAGAAAGCTCTGGATGCACTTTGAGTGGATCAGTTAAATAGAGGGTACAAAATAGGAGATATTTAGCAGGCTATTATAGATGCCAAAGGTAATATGGACAATAGTAGTCGACCCTATTTTTCAGAAAGGATAAAACAACCAATAGTAGAAAGTCATAATGATGAAGTGGATAATATTAGTATGGTCACTCTAAAGTATTTGAGTGACGTGAATAAAGTCTGTGATATTGTGAAAAGAAATTGGCCCATCCTATTAACTGATTCAGATATAGGTAAAGTTGTGGGGCTACAACCTAAATTTGTATTCAAGAACAATAGGTCATTGAAACAGTGTCTATGTTATAAACAGACTCAGATGCATAGAACTATCTCAGATTGGAAGGGCACATTTGCCTGCAGGTCCTGTAAAGCTTGCAAATATATTTGGCCTGTGAGTGTAGTGATGCACCCTAGGACACTGTGTCCTTTTGAATTTACTTTTTATGCTGACTGTTTAACAAAGAATTTTGTTAATTTAGGGAAATGTTGTTCCTGTGATAGTTTTTATGTTGGTAAGACGAATCGGACTTTGAAGGAGAGGATGATGGAACATATAAATGATATTCGTAATGTTAAGATTAATAATGCACTAGCTAAACATGTACATGAGGCAGGGGAAACTCATTACTTTAAGTTTTTACTTTTACAGAGAATTAATGATAGCATAAGAGAGGGAGGTGTGGCTAATGAGTTAAGGTGGATAATAGACTTTAGAGCCAATTTGCCCTGGTCTTAATAATGCTCCCTCCTTAAAACCAGTACTTAAGAAGAGAGGTTTATTGCACTGAATGAATCATGTGACTATGTTTTTAGTTGTGATTGGTCTAACTATTATATTTAAGCTTTTTATTGTAATATGTATTCTGGTCTGAAGAAGCGGGTAACCGTGAAAGCGCTTACCGATCTGTGTGTGTTTTTATTAAACTGATTCGTTTCTCAGCCTTGTAGATGTCTTGCTATTTACAAACTAAAGTCAACCAAGTAAAACATAATTTGACAAAAGAAGTTGCTAAACATATGATAAAACATAATGTGAGAAATTATGTAGTTAAGATATCTGATATGACAATGCTAATGTCAGAGACATAAAAGAGTGGAGAACTTACTTTGCATGACAAAGGAAAATGTTGATAATACATTTCTGGTTTGAGATGGATTCGAAGATGCCAAGGGAATAGCAGGTAAATATTTGAGTATTGCATAAAAAAGTTGATAAGTCTGGACAAGATCAAAGGACTCCATAAAAATATTTCTTTTGTACATGGACATTTCTGCATCATAACTGTATGTAAAGGACAGCTAAAAGCAGAGCACGATGAATAGAAAGGACACATGGGTAACCTACCAGGAAAAGGAATGAAAATAGAAAGGTAAAAAATGGAAGGAAATGGTAAGAGTGCATCCTTTAAAATGGTAGTAGGGTCTGGGCTTACTTAATTAGAATTAGCTCAGGATATCAAAGTAAACAGCAAGGTTAAAATCAGCAGAACAAAGGGCTAACAGAAAATGCACGAGACAGCTAATTTAGCCAATAAGCATACTATCAGATATAACAAAATTTTCTGCAGGTTTTAAAAAATGTATTATTTTATGAGAGATGCACCATAATACACTATTTAATGATTGATTTATTTTACAATTTGATAACAGAGCAAAGGAGCTGGTTGATTGACCCTTTTCATTCATGACCTGAGTGCAATAGTATAACGATACTGCTTAAAGCAGATATGTTTAAAATCTACTGAGCAATATGCATTCATATTAAAAGCAGGATGTTCACATTACACAACCATTTAAATTTTTAGACTTTCTATGCACAAAATCTACTAAAGCTTGCTGCAAGAAGGAATACATACTGTCACTAGCCACACAAGCAATTAACCAATGCCTCCAAAGCAGATGCATTTAGCTTCTTTCTGCAGGTGCTGATGAAATGTTTTTTGAATGTCAACAGTGTTTCTAGTTCTTTTACATCTATATTTAATTGATTCTCTAAAGCAGGTCCTTCTTCCTTATGAAATATTGTTGAGGCATGAACTTTGTCAACGAAACAGCAATCACTTCAAACAATAATATATGGAAAGAGAGTATTTAGTCTTAAATATACTTAGAATGTGCTGTTACTGTCAGGTGGGTACTTTGTCAGGAAGTTAAAGTTATATTTTAAGATCAGGGAATTGTAGTTTTGCACAGTTAATAATGGCTGTTTTGAAGAATGACACGTACAAAGGAAAGTACTTAGGACAGCTAAGTTATTTTTAGAACCACTAAGATTTTCAAACGGACTTTAGCAGTCTATGACACAGGCACAGCTGAAAATAGAAAGTATGCTGAGAGAAAAAAAGCAAAGACTGCAGACATGCATGAAGGGGAAATATATTTGGAACATGCTTATGCACATTAACGTTTTACTTCATAAGTAAAACGAGAAACGTGGTTGAGATTTATTGAGGAAGTGGACATTACAAATCATACTATAGAACTATGAGAAGTGAAAAATACATCATCAAAATTCACAGCCTTAGGTGTTTGTTTGCATATGTCTGTGTTTCTGTTTGTACATATATATAGTATATGCATGAATGTAAGGACAGAAATATAATCTCACACACACGCACACACACACACACACACACACACACACACACACACACACACACACGTGCATATACACACACCCACAATCACACTCACTTGTATAGATTGGTAGCCAGATAAACATACCCATAGACAGTCAAAGACGTATTTTAGGTACCCTCTGCACTTAATGGATACAGAGGTTCACAGATTGTTACTTGTCTAATGACCACTAAGACCCTTACAAGCCTAGCTGTGCACCCCAAACCATTGGTTTCTTGAATATCATGGTTGTCTATATGAGGGGAAATGTTAGCAGGGTGATGTTATTAGGACAATGCTTTTCTTATTGACAGCCTCGCTCCTTAAGGGACATGGGGGCCAGACCGAGGGTAATGAAAGATAAGTTTAAAGGTAGTTATTAAGCATGCAGTCCAGGAGACCATTAAGGAGCCTAGTCCACATTTCAAATCGCTCCCAAGCACTGTCTGGTTAAGTTAGCTGCTCCAGGTGTTACAGTAGGTCAGTTCATTAACAGCTCATATCCTTAAAACTCCATGATAAATGCTGGACAAGATTTTTGCAACCACATATTCCATAGTTTAATACTAGGCTAACTGCCCTTGTGGATCATTTGAAGTCTAGGCAATTATCCCAAAGTCTGCACATTGTATCTGCAAGGTAAACACCGGAACCATTTTAAGTACAACAGTAGAAATGTGCAAAGGTGTGCTGTATGTTGATGTGTTCCTGTGAACTTTATGTATGAATGTTGTTTTTCCATTTCCCTTTAGATGTTGTCAAACGTGCCCAATGCCATACATTTGTCAACCATGCATAATACTTAGGTGTACTTGTGTTACCTGTATTATTTTTAAATATTTCTCTAGAAAATCTCATTGTTGAGCTGTTCTGATTAAATAATATTATTTTAAATTGCTGATTTAACAGTCGTATGCAAAATAAATTTGAAATTTAAATGGACTATCTAATCTGCAAATGATTCTCACATAAAATGATCTGTCTAGTCAACACATTCCAAATAGGAGACCTATATTTCCCAGCTATTATGAAGGTATCGGCATATCAGCAGAAGATAACCATTAACCCCGCTATAGTGATTCATTTTAAATTCTTTTTTTTTTTCACAATTTCTGCATGGTATACTTTACATTCCAGTAGTAAATATCATAATATCTCAGCTAATATTATTTTTTTTAATTTGATGACAATGAGGGAATACAACAGAGCATTAGCAGTTTCAGTATTCATGAATGGCATGCATTTTCTTCTGTGGCAGTGGAAAAGACAGAAACAATTTATTTCAAAGCTTAATTCTGGGATAATTAAACAGTTATTCCTTATACAGCATAAGAATATAAATGTGGGATAAAAAAAAAATGTTGCTGACTTATTACGTCTGGATATGGCCATGGGTCATTATGAGAAAAATTAATATCATTAATGAACTATTACAGAGTGCAAGGATTTTTTACAGCATTTATTAATTTGACCTGTCAGTGGTGCAGTGTAGATTGAACAAAGTCACAATTTTAAGCATTCATTTTATAGCATTGTTTTAAACAAAAAGTGCTGGTTTTGCTTCACCATTAATCTTCTAGGAGGGAACTGTAATTCTTAGCCTTGTTCACAGCACTGTCAAATTGCTTAAAGTTAACAAATTACCTTTAGTTTAAGCCAGCATGAATCCGCTACAACATATCATCACTTTGATAGCTCTGGGTTCTCACTGCACTTGAAGAAATGCACTCCTAAATATGAAAGAAAAAAATGGTCACTTTCTGGTTAGCAATATAGTGTAAAGGTACTTCATGCCAAGGATGTTTGGAATACAGTGTTAAAGTGTTCCTTTCCTTATAGCACTGGTGGTATTCAATTTATTTTGAAGAATTTAAAGCTCAACTTATATATATATATATATATATATATATATATATATTTCATTATCTTAAGCTTAATATATTTTATAAAAAATTTCAGATGAAAAATGCAATATTGTTGATTTAATGGTAGCAAGCTGATAAAATAAAATGCAGTATTTCCTTCTAGAGATCAAAAGGAGTGTTTTTCTTAACACGCAAAAAATGAATTTCCTATTTTTATTTTAAAAAACAAAATTGCTAAGTGAAGTCTGGCAATTTATAACATCACTCAAGATAAGTAACAATTTCTCCCCTGCTTTCATTTTTTGTGACAAGTTGAAGCCAATCATGTCTCTTTTGTACTTTGGCCTCATTTGAAGAAAATGAAGGATTTCATTTAGAACCAGCGTCTTACTTGTATTTGTGACATAAATGGAAAGCTCTGCATATCCCACAAAGTTTTATGTGCCAGGTCATTCATATCCACATGGACCAGTACCATTTAATAGTTGTATTGTTCAGCTTTTGGGTCTTTAGAGCCCTTGGTAGTTCAGAGACAGTGAATCCTAAAAGGCAACTCTGTTACCCTCTACTTATCCGGCTTCGTGAGAGTTGTATTAGTGTGCCTGAAAACAGAGACACCAATCACTAGCACACGTTAGAACTATGCCTAGCAACAGAGAAACCAATCACTAGTACACATGTTAGAAGTGTGCCTAACAACAGAGACACCAGTCACTAGCACACATTAGAAGTGTGCCTAACAGAGATACCCGTCACTATACACATGTTAGAAGTGTGCCTAACAGACACACCACTCACTAGCACACATGTTAGAAGTGTGCCTAACAGAGACACCAGTCACTAATATACACATTAGAAGTGTGCCTAATTGCACTAGATTTGGTGTGGTTATCTGGTGACTCTTCACTGTCCAAGTGCTATTAGATTTTGTAGGGTTTGATTTATGCTGAGCCCTAGAGTTAAAAGGTCTTGAGGCATAAGCAGATACTTTTAAATCCATCAACATTTGATAGTTTACTATCTATGTGTGTGGAATGCATTGGTGGTGCGTGTTGCTCACATTATGTTTATTTGCAAGAGGGAAGCATCCAGCCTTGCTAGGTACTTGCATCTCACATGTAGATATCTATGAGCTAAACAATAATTCATCGTCTGTAAACATTAGGAAAGTGTTAACACTGCCTGAGTAGTTGAAGGGTTAGGAGACTGGCAAGGAAGGTAAAAAAGCTGGCTGATCTTTCACTATAGTCCAGGAACAGAGTAATTTATTAGCAGGTATCTTATATGTGAAGTGTTAAAAGGGATGCATAATATTATCCAGATGTAGCTTAAGAATGCAATTATAAATATCTCATGGCTGTAGTGTAAGAGGGGAAAAAGTAATAAAGGTGAGATGGACAGGAACAGTTCAGATATTTAAGTACTGTGATCAAATTTGATTAATAGTGTGGATATACAGCTACAGTCCCTTACTGTGGGCGATAATGAGTTTGTTTGCAGGAATTTAACACTGGAAGTATCTGTATCTATCTAGTACAGTGTTGCATAATGCCTTATGAAACAAAGCCCAGTGTTGCTTATCCCAGCATGGAAAATGAAAGGAAATAGTAGTAAGTTAGGAATTCAAAATGCCTATCAGAATCTGACAGAAGCTCATTTCTCTGACACAGAACTACTGCCACTGTCTTTGAAACTAACACTTGACCAAAAAGAAGGTGGAAATCTTACAAGACAGAAGAAAAGCACAGGGAAACACTAAATCAGATACCAGAAGCACCTTAGTAATGCGATAATATCTAGGCTACTATGTAAACACAGCATAATTTTTTTTAAACAAACTATAAATGAATTATAATAAAACAGAATAAAAATATCACATACTCTGTAAATCATTAACTATTACTGCATCAAAAAGTTAGTGTTTAATACTAAGGACAATGATAGTTAAAACAATGTTGCCAGAGTCTGTTTTTATATATGTCATAGTTATGCAATGTTTTTGTTTTACTTGGCAGTGTTGTATTTTAAATAATTAGTTGTTTAAAGGGACATTGTTTTCTTCTAGTACTCTTTCCTGCATGTATGATAAATTTGCCATTGCACGGTGGGATGGGGTATAAATTAGTTTCACCTGGTCATATTCCTTCTTTTTTTTATTGTCACTTCTTTCTGTTGAAAAAGAGGCATTAAACTGGATTTTCAAGTATTTGGAGTACCTGCTTTAACAAAACTACTATAGCAATAACCCACGCCTGGGTGTGGGTAATGCTAAATTTACCCACGGTTGGCGTGGTTTGGTCCCGAAGCCGAGGAAAAGCCAACCGTGGAATTTAACATTACCACCAGAAGTGGTTATTATATATATGACATTATTTAAGAAAAGAAACTGTTACTTTTCTTAAATAATGGCATAATATAATGCCTGTTTACTGCCCTTCCGCAGATGTCTGGCATCGCGGCAGTTCTGATGTACTGCGGCGCCTGCGCGGTACATCAGAGCTTGAGCAAAAGCAACGGAGAAAGCAAGATCTCCGTTGCTTTTTAGTCTCGCTGTGTTAAATGAGTTTAACATAGCGAGACAGTTTTAAAATAAGCAACGGACATCTCCGTTGCTTATTTTAAAGCTGTCTCGCTATGTTAAACCCATTTAACATAGCGAGACAGTGTTTAAAAAAAACGAGTTATACTAATGGAAAAAAGTCCGGGCGACCGGACTTTTTCCATTAGTATAACTCGATTTACAACGGGCACGCTGGCCAATCAGCGTGCACGTTTTGGGGGGATCATGGTATAATATATAATTAAAACTACCTAATGGGCAATCGTTAATGAGAACAACAACCTCAAAGTGTGCTCTGCAGTATGAACTGCAGGGCATTTTTTGCAAAACCCTCATCTGACAATTGTGTTTCAAAACTTTGGGTATGGACATTTGTTTTGTGGCTGTGTAATATTTTTTGACAGACTTGTATTGCAGAGTGTAAATAATTTTTGTTTTGCACATGGTACAAGACATTTTGGGTATTGGTGCCAAATCAGAGTGTACACTCTGGATAACTACATAAATTACCAACAGACCTCTCAGCATTGTCAGTGTGTTTTAATTTTATACAGTGGTATTTGTTGTAAAGAAACATCTTACATTTTAACAAAAACACACTATTTCTCTGGGCACTAACAGAAGAGAGCAATTATGGTGCTGTAATTTACTCTGCAAAGCACAACCTTGACACTAAAGACACATTTACAGTACAAGAAGTAACCACAGTTTGTATCATTGAAGGTGTGGCAATAAAAGTTCATATTCAGATAGTCTAGTGAAAAGCATGGTGGAGCAAAACTAAATGAAAACATTACTGTTCTCCTCTGTCTTAATTTTCTTAATGTTATTTAGTGAAATAAGGCCATAAACTGACATAAAAATACTGAATCCCTGCATTTCCCATTCAAGGTTACCTCCTACCGGAAGTATGAGTATTTTCAGATCCATACATGACAAGACAACACAAAATAAAACCCCCTAGGGTTTGTGTTCCCTACAAGAAATACCAATATATTGTTGACACACTTTATTAAAAACCCTGAATATTACTGGAGAATGAATATGATACTGCTCGATAAAAGAAATTCATTTACTTGAGAAAATACTTTTTTGCCCTGTATGCATTTATTTCATGAATTTTCTGCCTCTGAGTACTCATTCAGTAACTTTTTTTATCTTCAGTGCTTTTCACAAATATGTAAACAGAACTCCTCCTGTTTTGTTGCTTAACAAATACTGAATATGTTTAATCCCTCCCCCCTCTCTACTTTTCCAACTTCTGTTTCTTTAGCACTGCTGTATAACCAAAACATTTGTTTGTGAGCCAAGATACTGAGCCATGAGATATTGTCTGTGAGCTTGATAAACAATGCAAGGTCAAATGGTGTGGTACTGAAACCTTTTCTTAATGAGAACTGTACACAAGCAATGCACTGGTTCACAACACTAATAGTACGGGTTTTAATTTGCATGGTAGGTCACAGCTATGCAGGCAGTGCAGTGCAAATTGTCTTTGAATCCTGACATCCTTCTCATAACCACTAATCAAGGCTTTATGTGCTACATGTCTATGAATGCCACCAATCATGCTCTGCATTCACTGGACAGTGTTGTTTCTTAAATCATTTTTTTTTCAAGGAACACAAAAATGGGTAGAACATTATATCATTCTACTGACAGCAAAACTGCTGAATGCATTTTTCATATAAAAGAATGCTTAATCAAAATATTTATACATGTATATGTTTTGTTTCCTGGGCTGGGATAGCATAGTGTGGCATTAGTCTTTCTATCAAGTTTTATTACTGTCAGGGATGCCTTGTTTGGGGAGTTCTAATATTCCCTCTTCTGCCCAAATGGTGTTTCTCATGACTTTTTATCCCACATCCAAGAAACGTGTAGATGAAATGACAAATCTCAGATTGCCTCTAGTTGACATGAGCAGTATGCTTGTGAGTCCA
This sequence comes from Protopterus annectens, assembly GCF_019279795.1. Lineage (NCBI taxonomy): Eukaryota > Metazoa > Chordata > Ceratodontiformes > Protopteridae > Protopterus > Protopterus annectens. The sequence continues at coordinate 724,242,579 of NC_056750.1, forward strand.
TACCATGTGAAGTATTCATGTGAGTGCACGCCACAAGCATTATGCATGTTAGTGCATGCTACAAACAGTATGTATGTTAGAGCGTGCTATGAGCAGTATGCATGTGAGTGTATGCCACAAGCAGTATGATGTGAGTATATGCCACAAGCAGTATGCATGTTAGTGTGTGCTACAAGCAGTATGCATGTGAGTGTATGCCACAAGCAGTATGCATGTGAGTGCGTGCTACGAGCAGTATGCATGTGAGTGTATGCCACAAGCAGTATGTATGTTAGTGCGTGCTATGAGCAGTATGCATGTGAGCGTATGCCACAAGCAGTATGCATCTTAGTGAGTGCTACGAGCAGTATGCATGTGTGTATGCCACAGGCATTATCCATGTGAGTGTATGCCACAAGCAGTATGTATGTTAGAGCATGCTACGAGCAGTGTGCATGTGACTGTATGCCACAAACAGTATGTATGAATGTTAGTGCGTGTTACAAGCAGTATGCATGTGAGTGTATGCCACAAGCAGTATGCATGTGAGTGTATGCCACAAGCAGTATGCATGTGAGTGTATGCCACAAGCAGTATGTATGTTAGTGTGTGTTACGAGCAGTATGCATGTGAGTGTATGCCACAGGCAGTATGCATGAGGGCGCATGCCATCAGAGATCAACTCCTGCTTTGTACACACTACTTTCCAAGATAGGATTTGGCTCTATAAAACTTAATGGATAGATGGGTAACTGGATAGGTGAAGAGAATATTATTGCTGGATGCTTTATGACAAATACTTAACTTCTGATTATAGAACATTATTTTTTTTTAGTAGATGATCCATTAACCATACTTTCATAAAGCTATACCAGCTCAAAAGTGATCATGTGCCATCTCTTGTAAAAAAAAAAAAAAAAAAAAAAAAACGAACTTAGTTAGCAAGTATATGTGGTGTTCAAAATAAGAATTGTGTGTGAAGCTGTAATAAGTAGGTATGGCTTGAGCAAAAAATGTATTTCTCAAAGAAAATAAACTGAATTTTTTCATGAACCAAAGGTACTACATTAGAAGCAGACTTCATTCTAATTCTTAAAAAAAAACATGTCAAAGAATATAAGTCACTACGAGTTACGAGTGTTTTTCATATGTTAAGTTATTATCTGTTTAGAAAGGTTTCCAAATCAAATGTAAAGTCTTTTGGCGACATCATTTCAAGAAAGAAAAGCTACTTGCTTCTCAGACTACATTGTACCAGAATCATTGTGTTTTACAGTATGTAGAGAGATTATTATCTGGTAATCTAACTTACTGGTTATCAGTAGTACTTTAACTACTTTTAAGACTTATTATTAGCATCTGTTTAGTATGATTACTGTTTTTAGTTTGTATTGTTTCTTAAACGTAGTGCTTAAATATGAAAGACAGGTCTATACTTGGCCATGCAAAAATTGTTCCCCTTAAGCCTAATTTTATGTAATTTTTAACAGGCTCTATGGAACATAGATAACAGTATTAACTTTCAGATGACAGAATCGGTCCTGCTAGTATGTGAATGAGAAGCTGAGATCTTAGTCTGACCTGAAAATACAATTTGACACTTATTTAGTTACACATGTCCAGGTTGACCTTCTAGCTTTACCTCAAAATGCTTTAGTGACCAATTTGTTTCTGAGGAGTAGGAGACCTAAAGCACATGTATGCCTATTATAGCGAAAGGTGGAGCTGGAGTAGTGTTGTCATCTGTGGTGATGATTGTTTTTGTTCTTATTAACACATTGCATCACTTGCCATGTCTGTGATAATGACTACTACACACGTGCATCTATAGAAGCATACATGTTCCCACAAATGCAGTCTCTAGCTGTGGTGTAACTTATGCACCACTAAATATAGACAGTTTGCAGTCTTGCCATAGATAAATAGAAACCTTCTTTCCAGTTTGTTGAGCCTGCTTTTAGTTATGCAAGTTTCTATTTATCGATAAAAAAACCCTAACTAAAAAAAACACGCAATTGTTTTCTTTTCCTCAAGTTTAATATTTCCTTTTTCTCAAGCTGCATGGATATTGTTTACTAGTAATCTATTTTTACTGCAAGAAAAGAAGAAAAAAACTTTAAAAGTTTTATGCTGCTTAATCCACGAACACATCAAGGTTCTTTTTATAACTATCATGGGAATCGAACATTAGAGCATCTCCTGTGAGGTAATTTACTGTGCTGCTTTCTGAGATATATTTTTTTTTTTTTTAAGGGTTTCTGAACCTACTTTTATCAATATGGGTTTTTTAAAATTGTACATTCCTTCTTCTTCTTCTAATAGAGTCACAGAGGATGTTCATATCCCAGAGAGCTTTGGAGATAAAACTCATTGCTTCCTTCTCTAGGTTTCTAAAAAGATAAGTAACAGCAGATAAGAACATTTAATCATGCATACATTTACAGAGAAACTTTAATTGTGATAATGACATTCATTCACAGTTTAAAAACTAAACAGTATTTCCCCAAAACTTAAAATCAATTTCTTTAGATTGTTCTGACTGTTTAGTTAGATATACCAGTGTAATCTCAACCTGGTCCTGTAAGTTTTTGCTTGCATGACGGTAACTTTTTTTCTGCAGTCGCATTGCTATTACATAAATCATGCTTTAAATACTGTTCTTTCTCACAGAAAAAAAAAATATTTATCACTATAAAATATGCTGTACTACATAATTTTAAATGGTTTCCTTTTCAGATCAGAAGTTAAACTATGCCAAAAATAGACTAATCCCTAATTGTTAATTATAGTCACTTGAACCTGCAGTAGACAATGATATATATTTGACTATGAAAATTAAAAAAAAAATAAGCCTCCTTAAAAAGAAATGTAGATTGTGCAGAGGCCATAATGGCAACATGGCAATAGATATCTATTAACATTTTCTTACTGTTTACAAATGTGGTTCACAATTACTGAAATAAACAATTAATGAAATAAACAAAGAATATACTTATAGGTCCATAGGTAAGTACTAAGCTAGCTTCCCTTGCATGCCATTTTAAGCCTAGCTAATTTCACTGTTTGTGCTCAACCTGGCCTATCCTATTTGGTTATAGACTGGCCTTAGCCATTCCATGGCCAATAATTATATATTACCTGTAATAAGAATAATTGGGATCACATCATAGTTATTTTGAGGGGACCCATGCATGGTATAAAGCATTTAGGAATGGTCTCTGTCCATTAGTCCTGAGGTACATTTTCTGTTTCCCAGCGCTAGATCTGCGTTGTGTTTGAATGTGGACACAAATGAACTTTGTTTTATGTGGATGGGGAGTTTGTTCAACAGCAGCCTCTGCGAGATATACCTGTCCCTTCAGAACTTTTTGTTGATGTCTGAAAGGTTTAGATCCCCAAGACCAAGTATATCTATGCCATTTGACTTGATTATATGCAGCAAATTCATCAGTAATGGGTCAGAGGATGCCTTTGTATGGCAGACACAGGTGACCTCTTAGAAGTCTGTAGGATACTGAGTATAAACAAAGAGCTTTGAATTGGTCCATTTAGGACATGGTGAATAGGACTTGTATCCTTTTAGTAAGGTATCTCTGTAGGGATTCCACAGATATTTTATATACATATCAAATATTTCAGTATGTACTTTCTTGTTTATGACATAGCTCTCACTTCCAAAATGTGAAACATTATTTGTCATAATATGGAACAAATGGGCAAATTGTAGAACAATTGTTAGAAAACTGCTGGCAACTTCAACTTGGAAATTAACAGCATAAAGTGTGCTGCTTTATACTTTTAAAAATTTGTTTTGATGAATAAATGATTCAGTATTATTTTCCATGAATGTTACTTAAAAATGTCTTAATAATGTGTGTGTGACATACCCTTTCAATGTTGAACAGGATGGAACATGGACTTTTTATAATTTGAATGAATAATGTTACTTATAATGAGGCACAGTTGAAAGGTGTGGAGTCGGATGAAAGTATGCATGAGAAAATATAACAATTCAGCATAAGATTTTAGTAGCACAAAACATTAATGGAAAACAAAATAATGATTTGTACTTTTGACCATAACATTAGTTCCATGGATAATATAATTTTCATTGATGATGTAACCAATCAAAGTCATCTCTTCAGGCATCTCCAAAAACAGTTCAACCTTCTTCTCTATCTGCGTAAAATGTTCTAGCAAGAGTTTAATATACTTACAACTAGTGTTCAAGTTAATTTCCTGTCATTTTGTCAGCAAGTCCAGATACGTATTCCCATACGAGGGCATACATTTAACATGCAATCCTTTAGGTACTATATTGTAATGCAGACATACTTCTAAGTGAAAGCACTGCCACTGTATCCTCTTAAGTTTGAAGGCTACTGCTTCCACTTGTTTGTATACAACATTAAACTGTAAAAATGATACATTTGGAGGGTCATTAAGATGTTCCAAAGATGTGAAGTTCAACTGTAATAGTGGATTACTGTTCTTATTGCATGAAAACATCTCTTTAACAGTATAGTTCTCATTCTCACTTCTATTAGGCATAGTCATCTCTCTTTCAGAGATATATCCTAACCCTAGACAGGGGAAGTTGAAAGAGTTTACTGAACTGGAAGAAGCCAGATGGAGAGCTGATTTAAGGGCTGATCGAGAACCAGGACTGAATGAAATAATTCCCCTGAAGCCAATGCTGAGTAGGCGTGACCTCAGGAGATGATTTTGATTGGTTACATCTTGTCTATATAATACCCAATGGGATGTGGCTTAATATAGATCTGAAGAAGGCCGAAGCCAAAAGCGATAGTTGCATCTTGTTTTTATATATATATATTAATATATATATATATATATATATATATATATATATATATATATATATATATATATATAAAGTTTCTGCTGTGTTTTCATCACTTTCCTTTGTTTTGGATTTTTGGATTTATTGTTTACAGTGAGTGTTCACTGATTAGACTTGTTTTTTTTTTTGTTCCCTGATATATTAAAATACCCTGTGATAGTTATATTAATATCTCACAAACAGACAATTTCAAGTAATTAGGTTCATAGGTTGATAATAGGCTATTAGCCCTAGGGCATTTATTAGCCTAGCCAGTGTGTGTTTGGCTTTCACCACCCTTTTAGATTAGTTGACTGTGCCTCTGTATAGTAGGTCTCAGAAGGTAGCCCTTTTAAGGTTAGTTTACTGTACCTCTGTCTAGCAGGGACACAGAAGAGATCCCAGGGGTAAACTTATGATCTCCCATCCACTCGTCAAGATTTCTCTTGAAGAGGGTCAGTGAGGGGCTCTGCCTAACATGGATTGGGATTTTGTTCCAGAGTGAGGGGAGCCTCTTGGATATGAATCTGTCCCTCTAGAATGTCCTATTTATTTCTGTTCTGAGGTTCAAGTCCCTGGAGCGTGTTGCTCTAAGGGATTTGGATTTCCTGAGGTGAAGCATGTCCATTAATTCTGGGTTGGACATGGCTTTATAAGTCAGACAGATCGCCTCTGAGTAAGCGGTACGCAAATAAGTAGAGCTGGAGTTTCTTTAGCCGAACTGCATACGGCATCTGTTTGAACCCCTTGATCTTCTTGGTGAGATACTTTTGGGGTCTTTCCAGTTGCTGAAGGTGTCGGGTAAGGTACATCCCAAACGGGGCATTGTACTCAATTATGGGCCTGATAAGTGATGAGTAGAGGGGCACAATGACCTCTCGATCTAGATGTGAACCCTTTCATGATAAGGTGGGCTATATAGAAAGTCTTTCTAACCACTTTGGCAATGTGATTGTCAAAGGAGAGATTGCTATCTACTTGGGTCCCCAAGTCCCTAATTACTTCTTCCGTACTTAATGGATTACCACCTATGTGGTAATTTGTGGGCACTTTGTTTTTCCCAAAGGGGATGACTATGCACTTTTTGGCATTTAGCTTTAGGCCATGGCTCTGGCACCAGTTATCCGTCTCTGTGAGACCCTTTTGGAGGATGCTTGTGTCAGCCAGAGAGTCCATTACAGCACCCAGTTTGCAGTCATCTGCGAACTTGGTCAGCCATAGTCTACCCGTGTTAGCCTGTACCTCGAAAAAATATATGCCGAACAAGCGAGGTCCCAGGACTGAGCCTTGTGCGACACCACTTGTAACTGGTTTAGAGTCTGACATGGCACCTGCTATTCTGACCATGTGGGTTTTATCCCTGAGCCAGTTTGCAACCCATCTTGTGACATAGGGGTTGATATTTAAGCTGGTGAGCTTATTTATGATGCCCGAGTGGGGTATTGTGTCGAAGGCTTTTGCGAGTTCCAGGTAGGCTGTGTGGACTACCGTCCCTTCATCTATGGCTTTGGTAACTGTTTCAAAGAAGTCGACCAGGTTCAAGAGGCAAGATCTGCCCTTAAAAAAGCCGAATTGGGTAGGATCCAGTGTCTGGAGGTTCCCAATGTCTTTGTTTATGATTTCCATGATGATACGCTCCATAGCTTTGCAGACCAGGCTAGTCAGTCTTATAGGACGATAGTTTCTGAGGTCTGTTGTGGCACCACCTTTGTGGAGTGGGACCACTGTTGCTGTATGCCATTCCTTGGGTACATATCCTGTAGTAAGGCTGAGACTGAACAGTGACTTTATATGAGGGTTTAGTTCTTCTTGGAGCTCGTGTAAGATACAGCCCGGGACACTGTCTGGTCCCATTGATGCTGTGTTTTTTGCTTTGAAGAGGGCAGCTCTCACCTGTGCATCTGTGATCTGAGGAAGGCTACACTCTGTTGGGATAGACATTTGCTCTTCTGGGGGGGGGGGGGGGGAGAAGTTTGCACTGAACCTTTCTGCCAGGATGTTGGCAATGTCTGTGGGTTCACTGTATTTTTTGTCATTTTGCACTAACTCAAAGCATATCTGGGAGTTGCCTCCCAGGTTTCTGACAAAACTAAAGGCGGCCTTGTGATTATCTTTAGTGTCTTGCGCAATTTTTCTTTCAAAGCTGGCCTTAGATGATTTTATGAGGGATCGTAGTTTCTTGCTAGTACTGATCAGTGACGCCTTCCCTTTTTGGGATTTTGCTCTGTCATGTAGTAGCTTACATTCCTCAAGGCATTTATAGTGTGCCTTCTTCCACTAATCTGTACACCAGCTTACTTAAGGATCACTTTAGTAACCTTTCTGTAATCCAGTACACTGATACTAATGGTCTTTGCTCAGCTAAAAGTGAAGACTTTCCAGAGATACACTTACAGGCATGTTTCTTTATATTGGAAAATTGAATAAGTGGCTTATCTCTCACACAGAATCTAGTTTTCTGCACTTTGCTGAAGTTTCACTATAATCATATACATACATACACACACACACACACACACACACACACACACACACACACACACACACACACACACACACACACACACACACTCCCAAATTACTAGGTACTGCTATTAGTGATGATAGTAATCATTCTAATGTATGATCTTTTTTTATGTTGAGAATTCTAATACTACACTATCCTTTTAAGCATATATTATTACCACTGCTAGGAAATGCCACCATTACCCTAACAGATATTATGTTGCTCAAACTTCTTAAACTAAACTGGCAGCATCTGCCTTGCATCCCAGACTAGTTTGTGGTTGCGCTATCTACATGCCAGCACAGGCTTATCTCCTTTCAAAACGAGATCAATCATACCACAAATATGCAAATGTTATTTTGCCTTTGCCCCTTGGAAACGCTACTGCAAATTCTGAATAGTACTATAATGAACGATGTTTATACATCATCTAAATTAATACTCAATAAACTCTGCATACCCGTTTCTGTGCACCAAACAACCTGTCCTTCAGATCACTGCATAGGCTTATTACCACCCCTTTGTAATTCTCAGATCATTGGATACCTCTTCATCAAACGTAATTATAAGCCAAAACACTTATGGTAATGCCCTGTTTAGGAAATGGTTTTGACTATTGGAGTGGTGCAGCATGGGGTGTAGGGGGGAGTATGTTTGGGGTAAGATGGCTTGGGGGTTGGTTATAAGGATTTGGGGTTTACAAGTAAGGTAGAATTATAACAATACAATTCACAATCACTCAGCGGTCTTTAAGAAATAACCAAGTAGGGAACTGCAACACGCTGTCGTACCAAAAGAAATTAGCAGCAACCAAAAGCCGTTCAGCAACAACTAGCATCTTTATTAAAAAATAACAGGAGTAACTTAGCGCTTTCTCCCTTCTCAAAAGGGCATCATCAGAGTTAAATACCCATACGTATCAAGTGTTTAAATACCAAAACGTAATACACACACCTCCTTTATAAACCAATCATCACTATGAAATATTAAACGGTAAAAATACTTCTTCCTGTCTTTTTTTAGTTAAAACAATACCAATATAAAAACAATTAATTGATTAAATGAATAATAAATTATCCATGCATTATACATATAGTATAAAATACTTAAAATCTGCAATAACCAAAATGCATATGCATATCAAATACTCTCAATATTAAATAAAACGAATGAAGAAATGCTTATAAATATTTTTGTTACCTATGTACAAAAATCAATTGGTTCATATAAACTGTGCTCTAAATTTTAACATACTAGCTAGGGAAACATGTTCATTGATGCCTGGTGGTCTTGATGCATTGAGCCTTAGCTGCCACAGGCACTCCTTCACCTCAAGCAAAATTTTGTCGTCACCACCATTGTCCCTGTAAGAAATTCTATCAATTATGAAAAACAAAAATCTCTTAAAGTCACTGCATGTCCTACTGTGCATGTAAAGTGCATTCGTAGTTTTTCTATTCTTAATGTCCCTTACATGTTCCAGAATTCTAAGCCTCAATTTCCTAGTGGTTTTACCCACATAGAAAGAGGTGCAAGTTAAACAGGTGGCCAAATAAACCACCATCTTGGTGTTGCAATTTACATGACCTGGACTAGGAATTGTTCTATTGAAATTGTGCACTGTCACATACGGTCCATTGTTAATGTATTTACAGGTACTACAAAACCCACATTTTTTCATCATACAGTGTCTAAACGAGTGCTGTGAATCAGCACTCTCCATGAGTTCTTTTAAATTCCTACCTCTGCTGAATGTAAATGATGGTAAGGCCCCTAATACGTTAATGGTCTCCATAGTAAGTGTCCCTACCCATATATCCTGAACAGTATGCATAATGTTGTTACTATCCTCATTGTATGGCAAAATCATTGAGTGACCAGACTTTTTAACTTTCTCCTTGTTGTTCGTAACTAATAACCCTGCTGTCAAAATGGGTTTATAGATAGTATGTCTCTTCACAACAATTTCGTCCCTGGTCCTATTCAAAATATCATAGGGATATCCTCTCTCTTGTAACATGTCAATCAATATGGTCATTTCACTATCAAATAGCCTATCTTCGCAGATTAACCTAGATAGTCTTACCATCTGTCCCTTTATAATGTTCTTTTTTTGAAAATAAGGGTGACAACTCTCAAAGTGGAGGAAGTAATTTGAGTAGGTTTTTTTACGAAATATACTTGAAATAAGTGTCCGGTTTGTCATGTCCTTCATTAACATAATGTCAAGAAATTCACATCTCTCTCGTTGTATATTGTATGTAAACCTTAGAAAAGATGTACTATTATTCAAAGTTTCAACAAATTCAACGATATCATTTTCGCTACCCTTCCAGAAAATCAATATGTCATCCAAAAAGCGTACATATAATGCTATATCTTTTTGGAATCTGGTGGTAGCAACAACTTCCTTTTCCCAGTCTATTAGAACCAAATTTGCATACAATGGGGCACACTTTGCTCCCATTGCCACACCTGTGGTTTGCTTGTAATAATCCCCCTCAAAATGAATATAATTATTATTGAGGACCATTTCCAAAAGATCCACCAATAAATGTTGTTTCACTGTATGAAGAGTAGAAAGTCTTCCTAAACTGTTCCTGAACATGTTCAAACCTATATAGTTTGGAATGACCGAAAATAAGTTAATAACATCAATAGTTAAAAAGATATAATTGTCATCCCACAAGGTGTTCCTAATAATGTCCAAACAGTGCCATGAATCCTTAATAACTTGGGGGGCTTTTGCACATATTTCTTTGCAGTGAAAATCAACAAATGAAGCCAGTGTTTCTGTTTTAGACTTTCTAGCAGAAACTATAGGACGGAAAGGAGGGTTAACCATGGATTTATGAATCTTAGGTATACCAAATATGGAATTCATTCATTTATCAAAAGAAAAACAAGAAGATTCAAAGGGACAGAAAAATTTATGACACTGGACATGTATATCCCAAATCCAAAAGAGTCAGTCCTAACCATGGTAACGTGAACCAACGAACTATTGGCGGAAACCTAGACGAACTAGATGACATAATTTCCTGCAACGACTACGAAGATTTTGGGCGCAAGAACCCGGTCGAAGGGTTTGGCGATGAAGGTTTGAGACGCTCAGAGAGGATCAGAAATCAACATCTATCCTGTGACGAGGAGGATTTTGGCTCCATGGGTGCACGCCCCAAGAAGGGCTTGGAAAATAGAAGACAACATCAGTTTCAAAAAAACGGATGGAGGACGCACAAGTAGCCGTTGGCGTCCGATACCCTATGGTGGCAGAAGATTTTCGGGCAACTGAAACAGTAGGTAACATCAATTTAACAACTAATAACATTTCAACAACATTTCAAACATCACCTATTAACATGACCGTTTATCGGGACAAGTATTTTGACAATTCTAGTACATTTGACAGCCATTTTAATGCATTGTCTAATTCATGTTTGCCTACTTGTGATGACAACAAAGTGATGTTTCTTTTGAAGCACCGCGGTACTGTGGATGACACGACATTGAACGGTTTTTCCAATGACTGTATTTGTACACTTGACTCAAGTCCATTGCAATTAAACACTGGCATTATTGACGACCAGATACTATGTGATTTAAGCATTTATAGTATTCCTTCAGAGATCGTTGTTTCTTTAAATGAAAGTTTGTCGAGGGTTCAAACATAAGATATTAATGTGAATAACATTAACGTGCCGACAGACTTGGTACTGGATGAGAACGCTAGGGCTAATCTATCATCTGGTCACACATTTTTTGACAACGAAGCTGAAGGGGAACATGCACTGGTAAATAATTATAGTAATGTGATTTTTAAAAATCCTATTGTCACTGCTAATAGCAAAGGGGATTTTAGGTTATATAACTACAAACTACACCCCAGTTGTATTTGATATTGACACAGTGAATTTGTTTTCTAAAGGATTTAATTTCGTCCCCTGCAAGAGAGGCAACCTGGTTAATTCACTACTGGATTTAAAATTGTTTATACGCAAGTTAAATTTAAAAATTTTATTTCAAGACAATAATACTGATTGTAACATTAATACTCAAGGGAACACATTAACAAAACCTAGTGTTTACAATCCACCTATGAATGACACAGAAATAAGACAGTTTTATATGAACTATAAACAACCTATGCACACTAATTTGACTAATCAAGAACAGGTCATTCTCAATAAGATTCTTAATACAAACAATATTAGAATTATGAAACCCGACAAGGGTAGTGGTGTGGTAGTAGTGGATAAAAATGATTATATTTTATACATGACCACTATGTTATTAGGGGGAATCTTATGAGGGGGTTAGTTTAAATGAAATTAATATAGCATATAAAAAGATTGACGACGCTTAAAGACATGTTATATCAAGGTGAAATTTCAGAGGTTGAATGGAATTTCTTATGTAACGAATATCCAGTAGTGAGCGGTATTTTTGGGATACCTAAAATACATAAGAGGCTTGAAAATCTACAATTTAGACCTATAGTAGACGGATAAAGAAACAAAACCTATTTCATTAGTCAGTTTTTGGATTACTATTTCAAGTTGGGGATGGCCAAGTTTACCTATATTGTTAAGGATTCATGGGATTTGTTAGGGAAATTAAGCTCCTTTGAATACAGTCAGGGTTACATTTTTGTAACGATGGACGTTAATAATTTATTTACTGTGATACCACATGACACTGGTTTGGTTTGGTTAGAGGAGCAACTTTTTGAGACCAACTTATATGACCAGGACAGAATTAATGTGTTAAGTAAACTTATGGACATGGTATTAAAATATAACTATGTTAAGTTGTCCATCTCGCCTTCATTCTTGCTGGATGGGTTCGGAGCCGACCTTGGCTCCGACTCGGCCACTCTAAAAGCTCGAGAGTTGGTTCCACCGGCTTGAGGCTCCCCTTATATCCCACAATGCTAGGCGGTAATACCTCAGATCTCGTTTGCCGTTACAGCTATCGAGGTGTGTTGCTTCAACCGGCTTCAGGTTACTGTAGAAAATAGTTTAAAAGTTTAGCTAAATCCCTTTTAAATTAATTTTTTGTTCAGTATCCCCTTACTTTGAAAGGATTTTTATCCCTTCCTCCTTGCTTCACGCCCTTTTACCACAAGAACTTATATGTTCTTCCCTTAGGCCTTCGGGCCCTCCATCCCCCCTTGGAGTGTATGTGTTTTTTGCAGGGACTGTTATAAATTTATAACTATCTAACTAAATTTATTTAGTTTAAATTAGTTTTATTTTAGTTAATAGTGTAATCGGTGTGTTGTGCTTGTGTGTGATTACACTTGTTCCTTAAAATGTCTAAGGATTCGAAGGTCTCAGGCTTCAAGAAGTGTGACTCATGCTGTCAGAAAATGTCTCTGACAGACGGTCACACTTCTTGTGTGTACTGCCTGGGACCTTTACACCTGCAGGACCTTGTGCTGTATGCCATGGCTTCAGCCCTAGAGTCCTGCAGGAAAGAAAAAATAAGCTCATCTTACGGGGCTTGCTTAAACCTGAGGGTCCCCCGACTGTTTCTTCGGGCAAACCCTCTAAGGCTTCTAGGTCTTCGACTCCAGCATCTGAGTCGACACCTAAGGAGTCGAAGTCTGCTACTACATCGGCTCTGGCTGGAGCCGATGAGACTCGAGCTCTTATTTCTGTGGTTCCCTCGGCTCCGGCTGGAGCCGAGGTATTAGAAATCTCTGAGTCGGCTCCGATAAGGCTATCGAAACAGACATCTAGGAAGAGGTCTAGGTCACCGTACCTTGGCTCCGTTCATTCGGCTCCAGCATCTCCCTTGCTGTCTGAACGGAGCCATAGATCTCACTCCTCTAGGTCATCGAGACTGTCTGACCATGACCTTCAGAGGGTAGTGAGTCGACTTCTTAAGTCCGAGGCACTGGCCCAAATGCTTCAGAGCCCGACTCATCAGTCGATGCTTAATCCTATTCCTCAAAATGTTCCTCCTCCGACTCCCTTGAGCTCGGAGCCGGGGTGTTTCGGACCCGAGACTGTGGTAGCGTCGGAGCCGATACAGTCGTCTTCGGCTCCGTCGTCGGCTCCGATTTCTTCCTTGGAAGAATCTCGGTGCCGGACTTCCCTTGTCGGTTCCGAGGGGGTGAGTGGCATCGGACCCTTGTCCGACCCCGCTCTCCCTCTCAGCACTTCGGCGCTGGTGAGTTCGGCTCCGACATCGGCCTCGGAACCATCACTGTCGGTGCGGATGGAGGTTTTCAGCTTTTCGGAGCGGGGACCTCTGGCTCTGCCTGACAGTGGTGCTTTTGAGGTCATGCGGAGTGTGTTGGAACCCTGTTCAACTCCACAGTCGGCTCCGTCCGTCCCTCCCTCTTCAGTGCCTCAGGTAATGTCTACTCACTCCCTCATCCCAGACCGCAGAGAGCCTGCTCCTCAAGAATCCCCTGTGGGGATCTCATCCTCTTCCGAGGCCTCTCCTGAATTGGCAGGGGAGCCCCCTAGGAAGAGAAAGTGCAAGAGGAAGCACATAGACTCACCTGAGTCTGTCACCTCTGACATGGATTTAGAGGATTCTGAGGGTTCCCCCCGTTCCCCTTCTGAAGATGTCTCCTTTGCAGACATTCTGGAGATCTTGAAACAGAGGGGAAATTGGCCAACCCTTAACCCTTCGGAGGATGAATCTGTGTATCTTGAGGCATTCGGCTCTCGCCCTTCCACCTCCTGGGTGTCCCCCCCCTCTTTGACCCCCTTATGCAGGTGGTAGCAAAAAAGGCTTGGACGGCTCCTGACTCAGTGGACCCCACCCCCCAGGAGACCTTCAAAGTTTATTACAGCACCAGCAGACAAGCAATTTCTGACTAAGGGAGTTTCTGTGGATGCTATGGTGGTAGCTGCTGCCACTAAGAAGGAACTAGCTGATCCTTCAGTGCCTGTCCATCCCCCTAACAAGGAATCTAGGTCTATGGACAGGTATGGGAAGTGGATGTTTTAGTCAGTGACCTTTTCAATGCGTTCGCTGAACTACCTCTGTCATTTCACTCGTCTTCAAAGGGACTTGATCAAGGAAGCGAGTGAGATGTTAAAGGATCCTACAGCTGCGGGTTTTCAGGACAAGATGAACGCTCAGCTGGCTACCCTAAATTCTATAGCTAACTCCTCCATGCGCCTCCTCTCATATGCGGCTGATGGAGCGAGCAGAGCTGCAGGGACAGGTGTGGCCTTACGCCGGCATGCCTGGATGCGGCTATGCAATTTTGCGGACCCCTTTAAGACGTCTTTCACTAACTCCCCGTTTGATGGATCATCCCTTTTTGGTCCTCAAGTGAAAGAAACCTTGACAAGGTGCGAGACGGATGGCAAAACTCTTTCTGCCGTCGGAGTCTGTTTTTCTACTCCTTCTAGGCCTTACCCCAAAGGCCAGAAAAGTGGGAAAATGTGGTTCCGCAAGCAATCTCTCAAGGGGCTTTGCCTGACGCACAGAGTCGGTTCCCTTCTAGAGGCAGAGGGGGAGCAATAATGGTAGACGTCGCCCTAGAGGCAGGGGGGGGGTCCGCAGAACCAGGGCAATCGAGAAACCTTTTCCGATAAGCCCTTCCAGCATCCCTGAGGTGTTGCCCGACTGTCCACCTTCGGAGGCAGTCGGGGGAAGATTATCACTGTACCCAGAAGCCTGGCGATCCCTAACTCAAGACAAGTGGGTACAGTCCATCATTTCCGAAGGCTACTCCATTCCGTTCTTTCGCATTCCAAATCAATCAAAAAAATCCCTTCCAGATGTTCCACCCGCTCAAAGGGATCAAGCAGCGTTAGAAATATCAAAGTTGCTTGCATAAAGAGCCATTCAGCCAGTGCCAGCAGACCAGCAAGGATCCGGAATCTACTCCAAATTCTTTTTGGTTCCAAAGAAAACAGGGGACTGGAGGCCCATTTTGGACCTCAGCATCTTGAACAAGTCTGTCAAGAAAACAAGATTTCGGATGGTCACGTTGCAATCCATCCTACCCCTATTGGGAAAGGAAAACTGGATGTGCTCTATAGACCTCCAGGATGCGTACTATCATATAAAAATGAACAGACGCTCCAGGAGATTCCTCCGCTTCAGGCTGGGAACCAGTCACTTCCAATTCAGAGCCCTGACCTTTGGACTCACCACAGCCCCCCGGGTGTTTACCAAATGCATGGCAGTGGTGGCCTCTCACCTGAGACGTCAAGGATTCCAAGTGTTTCCATACTTAGACGACTGGCTCCTTACAGCTCCCACCAAGCATCTTCTGCTACTTGCCAGAGACTATACTTTTCGCATATTTCAAAAGCTAGGTATCTCAATAAATTGCAAAAAGTCTGTTTTGTCACCTTGTCATGCTATTACCTTCATAGGCGCAAATCTAGACACAGTCAACATGTCTGCGAGACTCACAGACCAAAGGATAGCAGACATACACAAACTAGTCTCCCTTCTTTTCCACAGCAACAGAATCAAAGTCAGATTAGTCCTAAAAGTACTGGGGATTATGGCAGCTGCTATCCCTCTACTTCTATTAGCCAGATTTCACATGAGAATCTTACAATGGATGCTCTTCACACAATGGTCATACCAGCAAATTCCGATGTCCCACACCATTGTGATAACGCAAGCATGCAGGAATCATCTCCTTTGGTGGATTTCTTCCCCCCAGCTCTTCCTAGGAAGACCATTTGTCCCTCCCCCTCCGGTTGCTACTCTGACAACGGACGCCTCCCTGATCGGGTGGGGGGGCATTTTCAGGGCAGGACAGTCCAGGGCATATGGCAACCAGATGAACGCCACTTGCATATAAATGTTCTAGAGATGAGAGCAGTGCTTTTAGCATTGCAAGCCCTTCAAGACTCACTTCCTTTGGGAACGATAGCAATTCAGACGGACAACACGTCTGTAGTGTGGTATATCAACAAACAAGGCGGAACCAGGTCCTACCCCCTGTGTCGAGAAGCACTCAGACTGTGGCAATGGGCGATTTCTTCTCAGCGGTTTCTGATAGCAACGCACATCCCCGGAAAGTCCAATCTCATTGCGGACAAATTGAGCAAAGCTATTCTCATGCCTCACGAGTGGTCTCTGAAAAATTCAATCTTGGAGAAAATTTTTCTAAAGTGGGGCCAGCCTTGCTGCGACCTTTTTGCTACTCCCCAAAACAGCAAGTGCAAAGATCATTTCACCCTCTTTCCTCTACCAGGCCATCCCAGCAGGGACGCTCTAGTCCAAGTTTGGCCCCGGGGACTTCTGTATGCATTTCCTCCCTTCCCACTAATTTCTCAACTGATACAGAGAGCTATCGCTCAGAAGGCTTCATTGATCCTCATTGCCCCTTACTGGCCTCGACAGGTTTGGTTCCCTTTTCTACACCGTTTTCTGTTGGAGCAACCCTGGCATCTGGACCTAGTTCCAGATCTTTTGATCCATCAGTCGGGTCAGTTACATCGCTCCCTCCCGTCTCTGAACCTCACTGCTTGGTTCCTCCGATTCCAACCTTAGCCAGGCTTCCTCAAATATCTCACTCAGTTCGAGATATTTTAATAGCTTCCCATAAATCTTCCACCCGGAAGATTTATCTTAGTAAGTGGAAACGTTTCTCCTATTGGACTCAAGGAAGGGACATAGATCCTTTCACTGCTCCCATTCAGACGGTCCTTGATTTCTTAGCCGAACTATTCCACGCAGGTTCATCTCCATCTACTCTTAAGGTTCAATTGGCAGCTATATCTAACTTTCATGTGGGCATCTCGGATTCTGCCATCATGTCTCACAAGCTTTGCAAAGCTTTCTTGAAGGGAGGTTTTTCTTCTCAAGCCTCCTATAAGAAATCCTCCTCCTTCTTGGGACCTTAATTTAGTTCTCACATCTTTGATTCTTCCCCCTTTTGAACCTGCAGCTTCCTGTTCAATGAAATTGCTATCCTGGAAGACACTCTTTCTGGTAGCCATCACTTCGGCTAGAAGGGTCTCAGAGCTTCATGCACTCTGCAGTCGATCACCATATCTTTTGTTTCATAAGGATAGGGTATCCTTACGGATCAACCCCTCCTTTTTGCCTAAAGTAGCCTCGGCAGCAAATCTAAATCAAAACATTGACCTTCCTGTGTTTTTTCCTAACTATTCTAACAGGTCTGAACAAAAATTACATTGGCTAGATGTTCATCGACAATTAAGGTATTATTTGGATAGGACCAAACAGACCAGAAAAGCTGAGCAATTGTTTGTTTCTTATGCAGAAGGCAGAAAAGGCCTTCCAGTTTCGAAAGTATCACTCTCCAGATGGCTTACATCCTTGATTTCCTTTGTGTATGAGATTAGACACCAGAAGTTGCCTAACAGACCTAAGGCTCATTCTACTAGAGCCTTGGCTACTTCTATAGCTTTCCAAGATAGGCTGCCTATTGATACGATTTGTGCAGCAGCTACATGGGCTACTCCTCACACTTTCATTTCTCATTATAAGTTGGACCTAGCTTCTAGACACAGAGCTAATTTTGGTTCCACTGTACTCAAGAGTCTGTTCCGATAGGCCACCCGGGACAAGGTGCTAGGGACGGTCCCATCCAGCAAGAATGAAGGCGAGATGGACAACTTAACATATAGAAGTTATGTTCTTACCATAACGTTCCATGTTAGTTGTCTTCTTCTCGTCTTCTTTCTTGCGTCCCACCCTCCTTCCCCCTAGCCTGGACAGACCTAGAGGAGTTTGATTGTGACCTTTCTTCCTACCACCTCTATTGTATATATGTATATACTATACTGTGTATATATTCCTTCATCAGGTTTTAGGTCACCTTCTTTCTGTCATTTTATAGAGGTGGGTTTCCCATTTCCAGTAGTTCTGGATTTCTTTTTGGCTGGGCCTAGCTTACAAACGGGATCTGAGGTAATACCGCCTAGCATTGTGGGATATAAGGGGAGCCTCGAGCCGGTGGAACCAACTCTCGAGCTTTTAGAGTGGCCGGTGAGCCGAGGTCGGCTCCGAACCCATCCAGCAAGAAAGAAGACGAGAAGAAGACAACTAACATGGAACGTTATGGTAAGAACATAACTTCTATTTTTATATTATGAAGGTAATTATTACCGGCAAGTCAATGGAGTAGCCATGGGGGCGGCATGTGCCCCCATGTTTGCCAATTTTATCATGACCTATTGGGAACTACACTACTTGTTTAACACTGATTATTATACACATGTAAAATTTTATTCGAGATTTTTAGATGATTTGTTTTTCATTTGGGATGGTGACCAAGCTTTGCTGGAGGCATTTATTGATTATATTAACAATAGCATTTGTTTTTTGAAATTCACACATGAGATGAACAAAGATACAATTACATATTTGGATGTTAGGCTATCGGTGGACAAAACTAACAATATATTAAAATCAAATATTTTTAGAAAGTCTACTTTTTCTAATTCTTTCTTGCATTATGCAAGTTGGCACCCTGACCACCAGAAAAAGGCCATTGTTAAGGGCCAAATGGTCAGGGCTGCAAGAATGGTCAGTAATGAATCTGAATTTTATGATGAATTAAGATTTATGATGTCCTTATTTATCAGTCGTGGTTATCCAGAAGAACTATGTATTAATGTCTTAGAGGAGGTAACACATAAGAGAACAGGAATATATAAAGCTATCTTAAGCTTTAATAATAATTTAGTTAATAATTTTAAGGAAAATGATAATCTAAACAATAATCTAAACGTGAATTTTAATTCTAATTCTGTTCCATTTTATATTACTACCTTTAATGACATTTCTTTTGTTATTAAGAACATTATTAATAAAAATTGGAATTTAATGGTAACTGATAATTTTTTAGGAAGATTTTTTCAGGGCAACATCTCATACATATTTAGAAAGGATTCATCATTTAAGGATTTATTTGAAAGAGTATTATATAACAAGAATGTTGCCCTTAATAAACATATGGGTAATTTTAAGTGTGGCAGGTGCTCTGTGTGTACTTATATTCTTAATACAGGTAAGAGTATTAAGATTAACCAGTATAACATCAAGATAGGTAGGTAGTTATTTTAACTGCTATTCTACCAATGTGATATATATTGCTTTGTGCCAACTATGTGACGCCTTTTATGTTGGCAAGACAAGCAGACACATGAGGGATAGAATTAAGGAACATTTAAATGATATTAAAAAGTCTAAAAGTACTAATGCCTTAGCAAGACACGTTGCACAATGCACTAGTCACCATTTTAAGTTTTTTGGGGTATCACAAATTAGGAAAGATCCACAAGGCAGGACGACTGCCTATGATTTAGATGCACAAGAGTTAAGAATGCAAATCATGTTGAATGCCTACAATCGTCCAGGTTTAAATGGATATTGTAGAATTAAACCTATTCTAAGACTCAACAACATTAAGAGGAGATAACATATAATTTGTTAATTTAGGGAGTTTTATAAATAACAGTTTTATTCACTGTTGATTATCTATGTATTATTATTTTTAGCATTATAAATATAACAATACAATAATATAACATATACTTGTGAAACAGCAATAGTAACAGGACATAGGATTGTATGTTTAACAACAACACCAGATCATGGTTTCAAGTATATTTATGATAAATAATATGTAGTATTTTATACTCTTTAATATATTTATACCTATGCATTTTTAGGTGATATTTATATTTATATATACATATTTTTTATATACATAGGTTACATATTATATTCCTATATTTTTTCACTGATATATGTCTTTTTATTTACTCAATATATATTATTATCATTTTTAGTATTAATGTATATTTGTACCGGTAGACATATATATTAAGTACATATATATTTATTGGTACATATTATTTATTATTTATTAATCATTGCACTATACTATGAATATTTTATTTTTTTGTACTTGTAAGCATCGTTTTGTGTCTTTAACAATGAATTTTAAATATTTGATAGATTTATTGAGTAATTGATTTAACATTTGATTGATTAATTATGCAAATGGTACTTATGTTTACTATATAAGTGGCTTAGTACATTTCTTTATGTTATCTGATGAAGTCTGTGGAGACGGACGAAACTTAGGTCATTTCTTTGGTATTTCTACTAAATAAACGGAGGTTCCAGCATAAGAACGTTTTTGGAGCAGTTTTTTATGCACTATATAGACTGTGGATTTACCTTTCATTTTTTCACGTTTATTTTACCTCTTGGGATTGTGTTGGGAATTTGCCTGCATTTCCATCACGTTGGCAGTGTTTCCTGGTCCATCGGAGGTCATTTGAGGTTCGTTTATTGTCATTTACTGGTATGGTAGTTGGGTAACAGTAGTATGGGTATACTAGGCTTTGATGTTATGGTTGTTGTTTTAGCATTGGAGAGGGATCAGTGGTTTGTTTTAGCTGTTTAGGTAACTGAATAGTTTTGTTGGTGTGAGGGGCATTGAGAGGTGATGGAATGGATACGGTTTGGTTAGGCAAGATTGGGTTCACCGAATGATGTTTGGCTTTATGCCTTTAACAGGGTTTAGGTTGTGGGAAATTTGGTCGGTGAGAGGGGGAACAGCCTGGTCAGGCTGGTGGCAGAAAAGAGGGGCCAGCCCTCTTCTGTTCAACCTCTGGTGTTGGATGTGCAATTCAATAAGTTGGGAAGGAAAGTGAGCAACTGTTCTGTGGATATGTTAATAATCAAGCAGAGCTGCTTATTTGGTTGGTGGTGTTATTCAATAAATTGAAGGTGAGCGTTATAACGCTGCCTTGTTAGTGCAAGGATAAGTGAACAAGTGAGAGACGCTGCTTATTCAAGGGTGAGTGGGTACTCTGCCCTTATGGTTATTTTATTTTATGTTTTCTTCCATGGATGTTATCACCTGGGTCATGCTTTTGGTTGAAAGTGATAAATATTGGTTAACAATCATGTTTATGGAAGTTTAATAAAGGTCATCAAATGTCATTTGATGTTGTTTTTATATTGATGTGGACCAGGACAAATCAGATTTGGAACAGACCGTTTTGTCCTGGGACATTTTCAGGTGGGGATAGATAAATAGAGTAACTGGAATTAAAAGAATAAGGTGAGGATAGGGTTAAATGGGATGGAGGGATGTTTGGGAGGAAATGAGGTAAGGGTAGGGAGGCGCTTAAAGGGTTTTGTCAAGTGTAACTCTGGTAGGAGTCACATTTTTGGTGTGAACTTGCTACCCTCCTTCCCTTCCCCTTTTTATTAGTGGGGAATGTGGTTACTTCATTATGGGTAAGGTGGAGAAGAGGGTCAGGCTTGCCCGCTTCTTTTCCCCCTCTGGTGTTGGATGTGCAATTCAGTAAGTAGGGAAGGGAAAGTGTGAGCAGTTGCTCTGTTGGATAAGATAATAAGCAACCAGAGCTGCTTATTTGTTTGGAGGTGTAATTCAATAAATTGAACATGATTGGTGTAACACTGCCTTTTTAGTGCAAGGACAAGTGAGCAAGTGGGGGACACTGCTTATTCAAGGGTGAGTGGTTACGTTGCCCTTACAGTTATTTTATTTTATGTTTTTTTCCATGGATGTTATCACCTGGGTCATGCTTTTGGTTGAAAGTGATAAATATTGATTAATAATCATGTTTATGGAAGTTTAATAAAGGTTGTCAAATGTCATTCGGTGTTGTGTTTTTATTGAAGTGGACCAGGACAAATATCAATAGAATGGTTGTACTTGAAAACTCACACCCATATAATGTTCATTTGTGTAATAAACTTTCTCATAGTCCTCCATTTAAAATGTTAGACAACAACCAGCTTTGCATTTCTCATTCTTTGTATCAGAATCGACTATATAATTCCCTTCTATTTATGCACGAAGCATGAACATTGAAAATTTTCACTTACAGAGAACTCTGACATGCTTTTCCAGTGTTTCAACTGCATCCAGAACAATCCAAACTGACAAGAATATTTTCTGATTAACTGTTCTCATACTTACATTATGCAGTGAATACTACTGTTTTGAGCAGTTTTTAAAGCATTTATTTCATTTTGTTGCAAGAATAGTAATTTCTCTATTTGTTGGCTTTTCTGATCTGTGTTCCTCCAAATCTCTTTGCAGAAGGCCAAATTAGCCAGGGACTTTGTTGTTTGGTACATGTTTGTTGAGAGTGACAAGATGGGAGATTTTATTAATAGGACTGAAAATATTGAGCTGCAGTGGATTTTAAGACTTGGGGTGCATTGGGGGCATGGACTGAATGACTCGGTCCCCCCTGAGACCTGTGCTGAAATCCAGGAAATTAAACTAAATTATTATGTCTCACTATGTTCTAATATCTAGTATTGTTGTTTTATTCTTGAAGTGAATATGCTACTTTTTTAATAGGGTGTTGGGAGGGAATTTTGATTGGATAACTAGCTGCATTTGTTTGCATATATATGATAGTTTTGCTTTGTGATTTTATGTCTGATGAAGCAATGTGGATCACTGTGAAAGCACTTACGTACAATAAATAATTTATGCTTTTACTTGTTACATTTCTGCCTTAGTGTTCCACTTAATTTTTTTGGTGCTATTTTTTGGGGGATTTATTAGTGGACTCACTCACTGCTCGGGGACTGGTTAGTTTGTATTTTTATACTTTGTGAACAGTGAGTATGGCAGTAGGCCTTCTGGTGAATGGAGAAGGAGAAGTCGGTCGTTCTCAGATTGGCAACAGAAACAACAGACTATACAGCTTTATGGCTGGACAGCAAAATCCCTTGCTTTTGGGTGAGCTACCACTTGTTACCAGTGAGCAGGATTTGTCTAACAATACTGATTATAGAGTACGTGTCTTGATGTGAACTCTAGAGAATTACATATACAAGTTTGAGAGGCTCCAATGCCAGCATTGCCATTCTACAGCCTTGTGTAAATATGAATGTTGTACTGCGGGGCGCTAAGACCTTTAATCATGCCAGCATATAGGGATACCTACCCCACCTTAGTGGCTCAATGGTAGAAAATTAATTTAGAAACTAGTCGGGTGTATTTAAAATGGCTTATTGATTTTTTTCTGCTGGTTGAACTGGAGCTGAGTCAGACTATCTCTCAGCAACAACATGATTTAGTGGCTGCTATTTGTGAAAAGTCTGTTGATTTGTCTTTGAATGAACTAACTGAGAAGGTTTTAGGTTATGAGAAGAGACTAATACAACAGAAGACGAAAAATTGGCAAGAGATGTACATGGTTTTTCCAACCAACATATTTTACCTGGCCAAAGTCTTGGAATAAGCAGGAGAGGGAATTGGCCAGCCATAACACTGAATCGACAACTTTGACCAATCAGCAAATATCTGAGGTTATTATGGCCAATCTACAAGCATCAGTGAGCGTGATGAACCCTGAGTCAACAGCTTGAATGTATTCTTCACCATTGGCTGACGTTCCACCAGCGGTGAGTTCCAATCAGTCTTTGGTAGATGTGGCATCTGTAGTGAGACGGAAAATTATACCACCTCAGAAGGAGCAGGTTTTTCCTGCACTGCCCCTTCCATATAGCAATCCAAGGAGGAAGTTGTACAACCAAGTGCAACGAGGGGGAGAGAACAGGAAGGAGCCACTACTATCCAGCCATGTGAGGAATTTAATGACGATGTGGGGCCTCAATCAAGAGGGTTAGTTTGGAATATTTCCCACTATACTTCAATGGATGCTGAACAGCCACTTTTGGCCAAAGTTCTGGGTTTTATACCTTCCAATAAAGCTGACATTACTGATTGACTTAGTTGAACTACGTTTGTATGAAAACTGTCACTGAAAATGACAACTGGTAATAACAACGAATGTGTTGGTGTAACAAATTTTAGAAAACCAAGTATTTTTATGCCCATTTTACCTCCGGTTTTGGATGGGGTTTTTTTTGCAAGCTTCTGAGTTGGATTTGTACAAATGTTTTATGCAGAGGAAGAATTGTACGAGTAGTAACCTGAGTAAAGATGAACAGCAGGCTATGCATGACTTACAGAGAAATGTTGATATTGTTATTCATCCAGCTGACAAGCGGGAACCAGTTGTAGTTTTGGACTTGAACTACTACTATCTATGAAGGTGTCTGAATGATATTGCTAGATCAGAATGTGTATAAGATTGTTCAACTGGATATTGCAGGAACTATGAAGGAATGTATTACGAATACTTTACATGAATGTGTATGTATGGGGCTGATAACTAATGAATTCCTTGAATTTGTTCGGGTGAATGAGCCATTGATACTGCAACTGCATGGGCTCCCTAAGATCTACAAAAATCCCATTCACCCCACCTTTAGGCCAATTGTTGCCATTGGTGGATGGCTGACTGAGCCAATTTCGATATATATTTGGACAAGCAGCCTAGAGTTGTCTTGAATGACTGCCCCACCATGCTGAGAGAGACAGAGAATTTTTGGGATATTTGTATGGTGCATTATCTGGGCCAGTGGGTGAGGTGATTGACATCTTAGTCACCCTAGATGTGCCATTATTTACCTGTATACCCAATCAAGCTGGAATAAGCATGGAGAAGGCTAGCCTAACTAGGCATGGTAATTTTGAGGCTCAGCAGACAAATGTGTTCTGTCTGCTGTTAGAGTTGGTATTGGAGCATAATATCTTCCTTTTTAAGAATACATGCTATTGGCAAACAGCAGGGGTAGCCATGGGGACTAGTTGTGCCAAATCTTATGCGAATTTGGTTATGGTGGAATGGGAGCATCAACATATTATTAGTGTGAGCAATACCCATATACGTTTCTATCAACGTTTTGTCAGTGATCTCTTTATTGGATGGAAAGGAGATGAAGAAGATCTTATACTGTTCCTTCAGTGCTTTTCTTAGGTTCACTATGAATATGTCTACTGAGAGCATTGATTTTCTGGACGTAACAGTGATAAGAAAGGGAACAAAGCTATCTATCAAGATGAATAGGAAGGATTGCTACTGTCCAGTATTTCTACATAGGGGGAGTATGCATCCTCAACATATTTTTACCAATATAGCGAAGGGGCAAATGATGAGGATGTCGCACTTGTCCTGTGAGGAATTAGACTTTGTCAGTGGCTTGGAACATCTGAAGAATGAGTTTATTGGAAGAGAGTATAGTCAGATGGAAATAGATCAAGCATACCGTAAACTTGACTCGGGGAAAGAGGTGGATGGGCTAGACCGTATTTCTCTGACAACAACAGAGTAAGGATAAATAGACCAGAGCACAATCACGAGGTCCCTGTAGTTTTATCATATACACAAGATGTTAGCAGGGCAAGGGATGTGATTCATAGTAATTGGCATATCATTTTGTTGGATGACAAAACGGCTGGGCTGGTAGGTACATGACCTAGGTTTATTTACAAAAATAAGAGAACATTGAAGCAACGGCTATGCTGTACTAGGCTTTACAGTACTCCCAATGAAGGGTTGGTAGGTACTCATAAATGTAAAGCGTGATCTTTTTGTGAGTTTTTTAATGAGTCCAGGTTTTTTAAGCATCCAGGGACTGGTCGTTTATGGCAATTGAGGGTCATGGCTGATTGTAATATCAGGAATGTTATATATGTAGCACATTGTACAATTTATTTTAAATTTTATGTAGGCAAAACTAATCGCCAACCTAGGAAATGGGTGAGGGATCATATTTATTATACCAGTAAAGGTTATGATTATAGTGCTTTGGCCAGACAGACCTTGCAGGCAAGAGATGAGCATGTTTTTCTTTTTCAGATTTTACATGTGTTAGTTGAGAGTGACAGGATGATGATTTTATTAATAGGACTGAAAATGTTGAGCTGCAATGCATTTTGAGACTTGGTGGCATGGGCTGAATGACTCAATCCCCCTAAGACCTGTGTTGAAATCTAGGAAATTAAAGTAAATGATCATGTCTTACTATGTTCTAATATCTAGTACTGTTGCTTTAATCTTGAAGTGATTAGGCTATTTTTAATAGGGTGTTTGGAGGGAAGTTTGATTGGCTAATTAGTTGTATTTGTTTGCATATATATAAGACGGTTTTGCTTTGTGATTTGATGTCTGATGAAGCAATGTGGATCATTGCGAAAGTGCTTACATACAATAAATAATTCAGGCTTTTACTTGTTACGCTTCTGCCTTAATGTTCCACTTCACTTTTTTGGTGGTACATGTTTGTTGCTGAATCTACACTTGATAGCTGCTTTTGCTCTGCTTTTACATTAAGAAATTCCAGGATCAGGCATCTTGTGGCAGAAGGTGTTTACCTTGGCTGTCTGAGTTAGAAAGCACTGGGGAAAGCTTAAAGTGTGGTTATTTATTGGCTAGAGGGCATATAAGTCAGTTTTCAAGCTTTTGTCTCAATTACTTATCAGGCAAATTGCAAGGCTCTGTATTCACTTGGAGCCCTCTAAGCTAAGCTAAGAATATTTTATGGATTACCTACACATGTGCTTGCTTTATACAGCGACCACTACTGTTTTGAGCACTTTTTAAAATAATTTCTTTAATTCTGTGGCAAAAATATTCCTTTTTCTGTTTGCTGCCTTTTCTTGTCTGTGTGCCTCCAAATCTCTTTGCAGAAGAGTACATTTGTCAGTTACTTGGTTGGTAGTTCTTTACTTTTGCAGTGCTTTTACATTCAGAATTTCAGGATCAGACATCTTGTGGCAGAAGGTGTTTACCTTGTCTCACTGAGTTAAGAAACACTGCAGGAAGCTCAAAGTTTGGTTATGTATTGGCTAGAGGTCATATGAGTCAATTTTGCAACTTTTTTCTCTGAGCAGAGCTACCCACAGGACAACAGTAATTAGCAGTGTCCTGTATAGTAGAAAATGTCTAGAGAGTAACATTTACCTATAACATTAGACTTAGATCCATCCAATAGCACTACCATGTCTTAGTATTATATAACATCTTGTCCTTAACCCCAGAAACTAAATTAGGAGACCCCTGCTAAAATCCAGTCCTTAATTCTAAACAGCCCACCCTATTACATGACCGGACAACATGGATATGCAATTTCCAAATGTTTCTGTGGCCAGCTTGATAGATTTGGGCATCCTAAGGCAATGAAATAATTCTCTTATGGCCTCAGACAACCAGTTAATCATTAAAGAAAATAACATGGTATGTGAGGAATGTAAATGGAGGCAAAAATCTTGCATATGAATGAGGTTGTCAGGAATATCCATACTAGATCCCTCACACAATCCATTCACCACAAACACAAATGTTCTTATGCTGAGCTGCTTAAAAGAAACCTTCCCAAATCTCAGTGACCACCAAAACCACCTAATGACAGCACTGCTCCTCAGCAATCACTAAAGCTCACACCAAAAGTAACACTAAATGTCTCACATATCCTTACAGCTAATGGTCCCCCAAGTGAAAGCCCAAAAAGCCAGCGCAGTCTTTGCCTAATATTCTTGTCATTGGGGACCTCTGTTCTGTGACATACAGGTGACCCACTCACCAAGTTAGACAAGGAGAAGATAACACTTGGTTATTTGGAGCTAGAATTTGCAATATCACACACACTCAAATACTCTCAAGTTACTGCATCCCAGGGTTCCAATATGATTCCATCATAGTCCATGTGGCTGTAAATGTCCTGAGAGACATACCTCACTAGACTATATAAAAAGAGACACAATGGTTCTCTTGGGATATGTGTCACAGATGGGTCTATATTAAATTAGCAAATGCTTAAAATAGCGAATGCTGATTTATTGACCCTTTAAAAGCGAAAGCCTGAAAGCCCCAACACACCGAACAGCGATTTTCCAAAGAAAAAATTCACTGGGCCATTTTGGGACTTTGACATTTCCTCCACTTTGGTGCAATCTCAGAGTTGGTATATTTAAGTAGGGGGGTGTGGGGGCAGAGCCCCCGACATCGGTGGGTATGGTGAGCAAAGCCCCCCACTTTATTTAGTGTTTTGAATGAGGTTTTTTTTTTTTTTTTTTTGTGGAACAGCGATTTTTATCCCCTGGGAAAAAAATTGCTGTTCCATGTGCGACTGGTCACCAGTGGAGTACCCCAAGAATCTCTGCCAGGCCTGTTCCTGTTTTGTATCTACTTCTCAAACGTCAAGGCTAATGTTAAAGGCCTCTAGCTCACTGAGTTTGCAGACCAAGCAATGCCTATTTAGCAATTCTCTCTCTATAGGCACAGGTTTTTGTAATTTGTTAGTAGACTAAAGCAGTCATATCTTATGTATGAATACTGTTGAGTCCAGGAAAAGTTTGTTACCAGTCGTTATTGTCTATATTCTCACATTTACAGTTAATACAAGACAATAGTCTTCAAAGCATAGTAAGAAACATTCATCCCAAAATTTTATTGTTAATTTTGACATCTTCATAATCCATTTGAAATTTCTACTCTATATGTCTTTCTTGTATTTATGGAAGTAAGTAAACATTTCCTTTTAAGCCAATGATACCAAGTTACGGGTCCTATTATCACCCAGGCATTCTCATCCTGGGAATACTCCCTCCACTTACTTCAGTTCCTATAAAGCTTTCATTATCAGTTTCCAGTGTAGAATGTGGCTGATCAGTGTGTCTGGCTTTCATTTTGTATATGTGTTATGGCTCCTGCAAATATGTCACTGGCAGTTTTACATTTGGGGACAGCTGAAATACTAGATTAAAAACTCAAATCATGCCAGGAAAGTCAACTTCTGCTTTAGTTTTTATTCCTCACACTCCATGATAAAAATCTGCAAATTGCAGCCTTGAATGCAAAATGATCATCAAAAATTGTGACCAATAATGAGCAGGCAACCTTGTAACATATTATACAACGACCCCCCATTAATATTCAAAAAACGTGCACGCTGATTGGCCAGCATGCACGTTGTAAATCAGAAGTATAGTAATGGAAAAAGGTCCGGTCGCCCGGACGTTTTCCATTACTATAACTCTTTTTTTTTTTTTACAGCAACGGAGAACGCAAGATCTCCGTTGCTTCACACTGTCTCGCTATGTTAAACTCGTGCTTTTTACAAACTGTTTCACTATGTTAAATGGGTTTAACATAGTGAGACAGCTTTAAAAAAAGCAACGGCTCCGTTGCTTTTTTTAAAGCTGTCTCGCTATGTTAAACTCATTTAACATAGCAAAACAATTTGTAAAAAGCAACGGAGATCTTGCTTTCTCCGTTGCTTTTGTCCACAGCTCTGATGTACTGCGTAGGCATACGCATGCACAGTACATCAGAACTGCCACAGAACACCAGACAGCTGCGGAAGAGCAGCAAGGAGGCATTATACAATGCCATTATTTAAGAAAATGTATTATTTTTTTTTCTTAAATAATGTCATTGTATAATAGCAATAACCCACGCCTGGGTGTGGGTAATGCTGGATTTACCCACGGTTGGCTTTGCCCTCTTGACCAAACCACACTAACCGTGGGTAAATCCAGCATTACCCACACCCAGGCGTGGGTTATTGCTATAATATTTCCCAGCTGCTACAACCACAACTGCTAATTACCCTTTTATTTTTAATAACAGTTCAAACAGTTGGACTGCATTTTTTCTGGTTAAATACTTATTCTAACATTTCTTCATTAAGCCTAGTGCTCTGAAATAAACTGTTGCTCAATGTATACCATGCACCCACACTGATCTCCTTCTTTTGATTACCTGTCATAGGTATCAGTTCTAACAATGCATTCATTATATTGCTCTTTTACAGCTTCACTATTATGAATCTTATACATTCCCCAATGAGACGCACACCACTCATCTGAAGAGCTAGGAACCACAATTGTGAGTAATACCATCAAAAACAGCAGCTGTACCATGAAGGACACGTTGCTTTATTACTGTTTTACTATTGGTAGTCTTCCTCAGATTTTACCAGATTAGCAGTCACTGTGTCTTCCACCTGTACAACTTCTATAATTTATACCACTGGACATTACATCAAATTAATTGCTTTTCTAGCACCATGCACTCATTTTTCTTTATTGTGAAATGCCAAAATGCTGGCCATCTACTAATCACCACACATGCCCCGCAGTTTTATACTTTTTAAGAGTAACTTAAATACTTCAAATAGCATTAATTCACATGATGTCATTCATTGGTTCATCCTGAAAGGTAACATTTGCAAAGGCAACAGATTCAGATAAAGATTTATTTAACTAGGGATTGCAAGAATTGTCAAAATGCTCAACTTAATAAACAGAGAGCTGTAGTAAAGAGTTGGCACTGAACAACTGTGTGTGTGTGTGTGTGTGTATGTGTTTGAGCTTTAAAAAGTGAACTATACCAGAAATAAATAATTTTCTAGTCCTAGATTTCATTCCTGTCTACCCATGTCTCAGAATACTGCAAGTGAAATTGAATAAAATACACAGTACTCTTAACAAGAAACTATGCTTGCTTGCTATTATGGTGCATTTGTATCTACCTTTTACTAGCAGTTTATCAAGGCAGTCTGTCACCTGAAACTCTATCATCAACTGCAATGTAACATTAATACTGTTGCCCCGTGTTATCAAACTTGTATGGTGTGTCTGTGTTTATTAAACCAAAGTTTGTGCTAGGGGTTTTAATGACAATCTGGCAAGGTAACAGAGAGGTTGCTCTACATTTTGTTTTATATGAGTAGGTACAGTTTGAATATGTTGAAATGTGCAGCGGAGTGCAGGAAACTGAATGCATGTTTTGTTTTCTTTTATTCCTCCCCTTCACCACAGTTTTCCTACTATGGACTTATTATATTTAAGTTAGAGCAATCGGGGAATAAAATCCTCACATGAGAACTGCAAAACCACTCTCTCATCACAATACTCGTTTTGTTGTTCTTTTTTCATTTTAATCAAGTATTACAGTAATTTGTTGTTTTAATTGTGATAGTTGTAGACATAGTATTTATGCTTGTGATGTTCTGATATGAATTCCTCTTGGTTACTTCTTTATGCCATTTTGGTAATTTTAACTGTGATATTTGCTTACTGATCAGTCAGTCGGCAGAGAATAATTGCTCTTTAGTGCTACTTATAACATTATTTTTTACTTACCTCTGACTTGGCTAAGGACATTAGAATGTACCTCACATCCTATCTATACTGATTATTCTCTTTTTGAAGTGTAAAGACTGTATGAGACTAGGTTTCTCTGGAATGTGGGTAACATGTCATTATTGGCTTTACCATGTTCTTACTACTTATTTCTACTTTAACTTTTTTTTCTGTCCTCCCAAACATCTTACGTTCCTACAATCACCCCTCAATCATTTTTATTATTGTTTTCCCTAACTTATATGTTAATATACTTCTGTTCCTTCAGGTCAATCAGTGTTTAAGTGTACTTCATTCTTTTTTTTTTAAATATCATGTTTCTCCCTTATTGCTGATGATCCACAGACCTCCTCTCTATGGGATTCAACATATGGCAACAGTCAGGCTTTTTCCACCCCTTGTGTGTGTGTTTTGTTTTTTCTGTAACTCCTTTAATTGGCTACTAATGGGCTAATGCTAATGTGAACATCTGGGTGATTCTATGCCTTCCTCTTGTATATGTACCTTCCCACATATATATCTATGAAGGCTACCATCAATGACCTGGAACACTTGGAGCACATGCCCTGTCTCAGCAACCACTTTTCTCCAGCAAGTCTCCACCTTCACTGGAAGAATATAGCCAGCTATTTTTCTACATCAAAGATGGAAAAAGAGGCATAAGCTACCTGCACCCACCAACCACTGTCTGTCTGGTCTCTGATCCAAGCTGCTGCATGAACTCATGTCAGCCATATTATAGTCAAGGCAGAGCCAGGCAAGAGTACCTTATTCCCTCTAGTATATTTCATTTCCCACTTCATTCTCTGATCTCTAACAACCAACTTTGAATACACTAGTGAGGTACTACATGTCATCAGATTCTACCATGTTTCACTTTTGAGCTTATTAGTAACTTTTCCTCACAGGAAAACATAGTGGCCTTTTACAAAATTAATTTGCACATTAGGACTGAGTTTTCCTAAGTAGAAAC
Organism: Protopterus annectens; assembly: GCF_019279795.1. Classification (NCBI taxonomy): domain Eukaryota; kingdom Metazoa; phylum Chordata; order Ceratodontiformes; family Protopteridae; genus Protopterus; species Protopterus annectens. Next base: position 724,274,851 of record NC_056750.1, read on the forward strand.
AGTTCAGCAGAAATCAGGTTAAAATATGTTGAGATGGGGAGCTTTTACAATGTTAGATAAGAACATAAGTCCACATTGTACTTCTTTATAAAATCACATTCATGAATCCATTCCCAAGTCTGGTTGCTACTTTTTGATACATTCGCTGTTTATCATTCAGTGTTGTCACAACAGATTCAAAGACACAGAATTTCCATGTTGTATTTTGTTTAGCACACACTCAAATTAATCATGTGCATTGCTTGTTGTTCCAGCTAAAACTGGAAGTTTTAGAACTTTTTTCATTTGGGAAATAGGTATGAATACATTCAGGACAAATGTGTCTTACAATACCATGTATGTCAATTTGCATTTTCCATTTAAATTACTCAAAAATAAAATATTTTAGTTACGTCACTGACATAATGCTTTAGCAGTAGCAATAACTTACAGATAAAAAAAAGGAAGACCCCACCCCCAACTGGGAAATACCATTAACTGCAACTTAAAGGCAATTACAGTGTTAACTGCTTCAGATAAAAGGCTCGCATACAGACTTTCATGATAAGAATGGACTATATTCTTTTGATTTTCACCACTAACTTCTCATCAGGTCCTACTGTATACCAGCAATGATTTGACAGGTCATTGTGCAATTAGTCTGCCTGGTTTGTGCTGTTTGAATGACAATGTTCTTTGAGAACAGAGGTTGATGTCAGAATTCTTTGCAGATATCTGGATACAGAACAAGAGGCTGAACATTAGATAAAAGCACAGATACTGCTGTAGCTATTTCATTGGCTTTACTCAAGATCCAAGCCATTGTAACAGTGTTCCAGTTTAAAGGTGACATTTATTTTAAAGGTTTTCATCTTGATACATTTCTGTCTTATTTACAGTATAAATCCCATCCATCTTTTTCACACGAGGTATGCATATAGAAAGAACTTTAATAAATCTGAATAATACAGCTGACAGTGAATTTGTCTGGTATAGTTAAGTAAATGTAGCCTGAGTTGGCATTGATTATGCCATGGGTGTTTGTGTTTGGTGCCTGATTCTTCACTGCAAAATGCAAAAGAAGAATAGAAGGCATTGTGCCTTTTTTTGTTGTTATAAAAACATACCCTTGGCTGTACCTTTATGTTTCCTTCTAATTATCATTTTATTCTTCCATATGGGAAAGTACAATATCTTTAAAATTTTAACTAGATATTAAAATGCACTGCTGTATACCTGTGCATCTATGTATATTTGTTTTTTAACCAAGCATGTTTATATGGGTGCAATATTTCATTGTAACTGTGTGTCATGCATTATCTTAGACTATACTATTTTCACAAAGTAGTTTTTATTAGTCTATTGTTAGTATCTAGGAAACCAGTTTTGAAATACATTATATTAAAAATACAGCCTCAAAAAATATTTAAGACAGGAAACTGCCAAATAGTACAAAACATGGATACACACTTCGTTTAACAATCTTATATGAGAATCACATATGATAGACTTGTATCTTGTCCAAGTGAAGTCTCTCTGCATTGTGTCCAATTGACACCTCGTTATCTTGAACTAGACAGAGTACTCAGTCAGTGAGTGAACAATTATTTCAATCCTTCTAATCTAGACGGGTAAAATAGAGCAGTATGTTTTACTATAAAAAATACAAATCACTTGAAGTGCAAATCATTGTACTGCAACTTGTAAATAGCATCCCAGTTAACAACTATTATGCCAAATTATTTAATATTACTAAACCATAAGATTACATGAGGACAAAGTGAATCAGTTTACTGATCTGGAAATTTTGCATAAAAACTTCAGCAAAAGTTCTGTGTTCTATTTTAACAATGATTTCCAGGATCTTAGAAATCTAAATATGTTAAATGCAAATTGTACTGCAAAAGATGACGTACTATCATGCATGCATTTATCTTTCCAAAAATGTTAGTACTTGGTAAAAATTAATATGTCCCCCATTGTTACTTATAAGTGACTAATGTTAAGTCTCTTTTGTAAAAGGCAAACATGAAAGTACAGAGTGGTTAAAACATTATTTGTCAATTCTCTTGAGATAATTCATTATTTGCGACACACATGCCAAGCTATGGGTATTTTAGTAGGAATTTTGTTTCATAACAGGGTTATGTTTGCACTGCAAACAAACTGAAGATGCTGAGTGTTTATCTTACAGATTAAGAATGTGTTGAAAATAGAAATGTGAGAAACAGAAAAAGATAAAAAGAGAATATGTATAAAATAAAATTATATTAAGAAGACAAATTTAACTAGAACTACATTTTCAGTGATGAATATGAATATCTATTAACTGATTTCAATATATATACCGGTGCTGTACCTTTCGTCAATGCATCTTTTCAACAAATTCACTATCAGATTGTTTTACAGTAGTAAAAATGAATATTCTCTTTCCCTTTCCCCAGTTGCAGCACACTTTCTGAAATGGTATATTAGTATGAGACGTGGGGTCACAGAGGGACTTGCCATCTGGAAAAAAAAAATGTTTTTTTTTTTTTTTTTTTTTAATCCTTTCTATATTAATGTATGGTCCTGATTGATCATTAGGGATTGAACATTGGTGGATCAACATTATGCATTTTCAATGGAAGATTGTTTCCGCAAATATTTTATATATATATATATATATATATATATATATATATATATATACACACACACACACAATTACAATGTTGTTGTGTGTGTGTATTTAACTGTCAAAATTAAATTATACAACTTACTCCAATTTATTTTTGATTTTTATAGACTCAGTCCTTAGTCCAGAGAAAAGACTAAAACTCAAAGCAGCATACAAAGAAATATTTCAAAAATGAAAAAGCTGTGTCAACTACCCATCTGATAAGAAAGGATCAAACATTAGTCATATTCAATCCACAGTAATGTCAAGCATAAACATACTTGTGAGGAATCCATGTCGGGTTTTGCATCTATTTTCAGTAATACGAAAAATACAGTTCCCCATTAGACGACCGAAGACGCATTCCTTCAAATGCGTCTTAGTCGAACTCAAAAGCCTGAAATGGCAAAATAACTAAGCGGCTTTTAAGCAAATTCTTTCCCTGGGAAAGAATTTGCTTTGCCACTTTGTTACTTTGCCATTTTCGGCACTGTAGTGCGGTCTTGGAGTTGGTATATTTAAGTAGGGGGGTATGGGGGCACAGCCCCCCCCCCAATGTAATGTTTAAAGTGTGTTTTTTTTTTTGTTGGAACAGCGATTTTTTTTCCCGTAGGAAAAAAATCGCTGTTCTGACAGTTCGGAATTGTAAGCTTTCACTTACATACTGTCGATCAATCACCGTTCACTTTTTTAAGCATTTGGTACTCTAATATAGACCCAAAAATACTACATAATGCCCTTTAAAAATAATTACCTTTTAATCACGTTCAGATAAAATATAAATACATTATGCATAAAGCACTCAAACACATTTTACACTTTTATGTCTGGAAAATTACACAGTACTATAATAATTATGTAAGAATGAACTGTAGTTATACAGAACATCTTTTCACAAATAGATGAAGAAGCAGAAATATTATCTAAATAACAATTCAGTAAACTTTTATTGATGTGACCATATTCCTGTCACTGAATATTTAGTTTCCTTACCACTTTTCTGATTTGTCAGTAAGATTTTTACTGGTTGTTTAAAAGTAAGTTATATAAAGAAATGAACACACTGAAGTTTCTTGTTCCAGAGAGACACATTATTAAAAGATAGGTCAACAAAATGGAGAGCTCACAGATGCTTTGGCAGAAAACATTGGCTATGACCAAATCTCATCAGCAAAGATAATTTTAAAACTGAAATTTACTACAGGTTTTATCTGATGTTCTTAGGAGCGCAGCTGAATTGAATGCATTTGTACACAAAAATCAGTCAAACGCAGTGTCACAGGCAGCTGAAGTCTCCTTTGTGGAAAAAGCCAGCTCCGCCCTAACAGTATAGATATGAATCCTACACAGTTTTCACTTGTGAATATTGTTCTAGGCAATCTTGAAACTTTAGATGGCAGGCAGAATAATTAGTTGGATTTAAGGAAGGATATGGAGGGGGAAAGTACCACTAAATACCTCTAGAAAATGTTTCAACTTGAAGTGCAGCTTCTTAGAGATTATGCACCTCAGAAACCCTACTACTCACTCAACCCACATGCAGTTAAAACAGGCCTCCACATAGCCATAATATTGTTGCTGTTTAATTACTAAAATACATTGAAATCTTTTCCAGAAAAAAGAGACAGGGAAGAGTTTACATGAGAGAAGTAATTGCCAGGAGCAATATTACCTTGACCTTGCTTCAAGCATTTGTAAGAAGAAGGGCCTTTCCTGAGGTTAGAAGGGTCTGTTTTCCTATGAATTTCCTATCATCCTTCAGGCAGTCAGTTTTATTTATAATTAAGATCAATAGAAATAATTATGCACACAAACTTCCAGAACTAGTTCAGTCCATTCTGCAATCTATTTTGTTAATGGAGAAGAATACATGACTTATCAACATAAAGTAGTACTGGTAACAATTGACAGCATGACAGCAAAAGTATAAATCCACGGTCAGGTTACTTCCTGCAAATATGGGACCCTGATGCTATCTGTTAAAAAGGACACCTGAGGCATTGCCTTAACCATGAATATGCAGAACTAAAATCAGTTCAACCTCCAGAAACATGCGTATTATTCCAGTCAAGGAACAGTTTTAGTGGTTTGTTGTAAGACAGAAACTGAGATAACAAATCCCTAAACGTCTACAGAAGAAAAAAAGGTGCTTAGGCAAAAGTTTTGTGATACCAGTTTTTACTGAAGCCTAATTCACAAATTTAAAACATTTAAGATTACTACTATTAAACATACAAAAAATGCTGTCTATCAACATCCACTAGTAAGGTATTGGTGTTTTTGCACACCAGGGGTGGAAAACAGAGTGAATATTACAGTATTCTTCAGTGCTTCAGGAACTGACAATACTATGATGTTGACTGAGTGCTTCTATATGCCAAGGGCAGAAAACACAAAGTATAACTGTGTGTTTCGATATACCAGGGGCAAACAACACTAGGAGTATAACTGTATGGTTCTGTACACAAGGGTCTGACAACACCATGGGTATGACTGTATGTTTCTGTACACTAAGGGCTGACAACACTGAGTATAAATGTGTGTTTATGTTCAACAGGGTTTGGCAACACACTGAATTTGACTGTGCATTTCTGCACGCCAGATTGACAACACTGAGTATGGCTATGGGTTTCTGTACAGCAGGGTTTGACAGCACTATGAATTTGACTGTCTTTCTGCACAAAAGTAAGACAACACTGAATATGACTGTGTGTTTCTCTACACCAGGTGTTGATACTATAAGTACAGCTGTGGGCCTCTGTACACTTAGCATGGTTACAGGCAAGAGTGCTAATAGGTAGGCCAAAGTGCTGCCATCATGCAAGGTGCTGTACTGTTCCAAAGTCAGGAGAGCTGCAACATCACCTTATCATGACCCAACTACTGGCATAACTGAGCTGGGATTGGGCAATCCCTGACATCATTCATCATCTGGCTCCTCCATACTGCTAGTTGTGAAACAGTCAAGGAGTTATTACTCTTGGCCATACATCCAGAATACTGTTAACAATAAATGCAACAGCAAAACGATATTATTACTTTAAGACAAGGTTTCTGAACTATAATTTCATGTAAGTGTGGGGAGAAGGGCATGGATGTGTTTGTATGTGTGCAGTCATGAATGCATGAATGTGTAAGGTTCTGTGATGTGACATTGGATAAGGATTTTTTTAAATCTCCATGATAACAGTCCAGAAATGTTGCAAATAATTTGAAAGTCTATAATTTTATAGGTGGTCAGATACCTCTGGACTAAATGAATGGAACATCACTCCTGCACCCTTATATTGTTAATCAATTCAGGGACTGTTACACTGCTGGGAAAGGGGAATTTCCACTATGGGGAGTTCCGTCAAAATGTTGGATTTTCATATTCAAATATAATTAGACACTCTGCATTGTATAGATAGATTATTTTGTACATCGGTTAGTGAACAGATTGTTTTACTGTAGTGAGAGTGAGAAAAAAAATGTGTGGTGTGAATCACTAGTAACAGCATGATATCACACTAGTGAACATTTAAAGCAATCTCCTGGGAAACCCTGTAGGAGTGGTTGTACAAATGTTCTTGCCATATGAGCACAAAGTGACATGTATTATGTACTAACAAGAATAAAGTAACCAAATACAATGTACAAAGTAAAGCAAATATTACTACTGTCAAGAAAAAATTATAGGTTTTCATACATCTGCTGAATGAAAACAAAGTTAAATGGGATACACTAGTTCTTGGCTTTCTATTATTTAATTGGAAAAGTCAGACACTGCTGTGAAAGACCACTTACTGGAAAGATCTAGAAAGGTAAAGCCCTGTAACTACAAATATGATCCAACAGCTTACGGGGCTGTCAGTGACATTTGGTGTTTCTTTCTCTCACTATGAATCATAAGCCTGGATCTGGTTATATCTGGCAGAAGAATGTAAATTCTGGGATCAGTAATACTGATGGGTGGTATGTTTGCTAGTTCCCTCGAGGGGCTTCACTGGCTGCTTTTATTTTACTTTATATCCAAAAGGCGTACTGTAACGTAAATTAAAAATTGTCCAAACTATCAGGAGGTTTGCATGGGGTGTGAATGTGTGTGTGAATGTGTGTGTGTGTGTGTGTGTGTGTGTGTGTGTGTGTGTGTGTGTGTGTGTGTGTGTGTTCAAGTGGGCATGCAAGTCTATATTCCATAATAGACTGGCATCCTTTCTGGGGTTTGGTTCTGCTTTAATTTATCTTCCATGCTTTGACTGCCTTTGGAGAAACTGAAATAGATAATCGAGTAAACAGAAAACAAATAGATTAATGAAGACAGACAGTATTAGTCCTTTTTGTCAGAGTAATGGTAAATTCTTTGACAGCTGTTGGCAAAAGCATATTAGTCAACTTGCACTTCCTTTAGATCCCCCACTTGAAGTCAATTAGTTCTTATGACATGACGGTACATTTGGACCCACAAGTCTAGGATTCTTTTAAGCTGTAAGGAGTTATTTCTGTAAAGAACTTGTAAAAAATATGCACTGAACACCTTGAATGGACTGAAAATATTCATACACTGCAAGATTTTAGCAGCCTGCATATCACATGATGTGTGTGGGAGGTTGGTATAATGGTTAAAGTGTTTACCTTATGGACACAAGGTGCAGGGTTTGATACTTACATGGGGTAATTGGCTAGGCTTGAAATAGCCTACATGGCAGTTAGCCTAGTATGAACCTATGAATTCACAATGTTCTTCAAAGTACATTAATAATACAACAGTGTTGTCCACCACTGTTATGCAGTTTGCACAGTGATGTTTTAGGAAGTTTGTGACTTGCACCATGACAAGCAGTTTAGGAAATGGATGGTTTGATATTTTAGGAAGCTCAAGCACACCCAATCATACCTCCTTGATAATTAACACATTTGGTGTATCTGAACATACCATCCACTGTTCTAAGACATATTGTACAGGAGTGGAATCTTCTATGCATGCTATAAATCCTGTCCTGCACATATGAGATATGTTATGCTAAGTTTCCAAGTCCATGCTTTTTGTAAATTTCATGCTTTGACCTTGTAGGCTGAAATCTCAGATAAAGAATGTGACAACGAATGGAAAAAAAATTGTTTTCTACATTTGGGTGGTGCAATGGTGCAGTTTTTTGCATTGTTGCCTCACAGCAAGAGGTTCTCTTTTTTGATCCTCTGCTGGGGCGCCTTTTGTGCGGAGTCTACATGTCCTTCCTGCATTTGCGTGGGTTTCTCCCACATTCCAAAGACATGCATCTGGAGCATTTCTCCCCAGGCCTCCACTGAAAGTGTGCTCTGTCCAGTCGGGCTTTCCCAGTAAACAAATGTTAAATAAATAAAAAGTTCCACTGATGCCGTTATAAGTGTTCTCAGAACTGTCATGCATTTATTCAGAAGTTAGCCTACCAAGCATATATTGTTTTACACTGTACCCCCATCCTGCATAAGCCCTATGACAGCTTAACACAGAAAGAGTTAACATGGTTTAAATAATCTAAAGTATCTCACTAAGGGCAGGCATATTTAAAGATATTTCAGAACTTAGTAACAATACTTAAGTGGCAGTATAAAAGTTTTAAAATGAAATCATGCAATATAAGTGCTCTGCTTTCTTTTAATTTAAATATGCACTTTGTTATTTAAGACTTAATAGTTTTCAGATTATCTCCCCCACTGTACCATTAGATATGAATAAAGAAATCTGCACACCTTCTAATTCCCTTAGAGATAAGGCTGCTTACCTTCTTTTGTTCACGTGTTTTGCATATAATTTTAGTAGTTGGAAGAGGAGGAAGCATGCTGGGCAAATTTAATTTAAGTTCTGCAATAAAGTAAAGAAAATTGTCCAATTATTATTCATTTTCTGGTCTTTAAATATGTGTAATAATCTTTACTTTCATCAGCTTTATGGTACTAGTGAATGCCAAAATGTATACGATCACAGGTTCATTGGCACTATGTGAATTGAAAAGTGGTACTGAGATAGTTCAGTAATTAACATATGCATCACAAATCATATAGTGGTAATGATTCTATAGAAAAGCAAAATGTAGGACTTTTGTATCTAGCAGAATTCCATGCATTTCTAGTTTGTTAATTAATTCTGTTGAAAAGATTTCTTGAAAGATACATCTATAACTTCTCTTAAGATTATTTCACTTGGAATATACATTTTCTGTAATGGAAAATAAAACCATTTATTTATTGCATGTGGTAACTGGGATAATCTGACTGGGTTTGAAACCTTTTCAGCAAAGACACAGGGGAAAAAACTCCAGTGGAAAGAGCAGTACAATAAAATACACACAGCATAAGAGAAACATTGTTATTTAGCAACCAGTTAACAATGTGCTCTACGTAGGCCTTTATATACAGTGTACAACACAAACAATGCTGATGAAGTATTGCTATACTGCATATGATTTACAACACAATATACAATGCAATCTAGATTAGGACCATACCTCTCAACCTCTTAGAACAAAAAATCTGGACCAAGCTGCAAATAATAGGGGGACAAAGGCCCAAAAATTGGGACACTTGTTAAATATTATTCTTAGAAACTTAGAAAGTTGATAGAATAACCGGTTTTGTATTAGCATGGATTTTCTGAGGGGTATGAAGTCTGAAATTCAAATGTCTGCCATTATTTTCTGACTTCAACACTCAATGATTTGCCAATGATTTGCCAGAAAACCACAATTTTATGCGAAACAGACAAAATATATGAGGCAAAAATCTGCACATTCTTTGAAAATCTGTATAGTTGAGTGATATGATTACGACTTTCCACATTGGATACAATATACATGGCATAATAGAAACACTAAACAAATAGCATATGCTATATCACTTCTATCAGGGTAATGCAGATGTGATAATATAAACTAATAACATCACATATCTCCAAGAAGAAAGCAAAGGATGCTATTATTCATATTGACTGATAACATTACTGCTCAAAGTGTGTGTGTTTTTTTTTCTTGAGAGACAAGTTCTGTTTTACAGTTTCTGTATTTTAAACTGGAAGACTTTATTAGTACTTAGTGTTACTTAAAAATTATGTTGTGATGTTAAATAGTGATGATGTTTTTTCTATGTTCATTGGTAAGTACTAGGCTAACTGCCCCTTGTAGGACATTTTAAGCTTAGGTATTTTTCCCTCAAAGATGATAACCAAACTCTGTACCTTGTTTCTATAAGGTAAACACCTTAACCATTATGCAAACCCACCAGCTCCCAAAACAACAGGTTAACAGTTACTAGGCATTCGGTCACAGAGACCATTAAGGAACCTAATATAGCTCCACAGCCAGTGTATCTCACTGTAGGCAAAGGACAGTCGACAGATTCGAACCCTGCACCCTTGCCACAGGAAGCAGCTCATTAACAAGTCAGAGTTTGTATTCGGTTATTTGCCTGTCTGCCTAATCTATCTACTTCCATATAATAGCTAACATATTCCTATTTAGTGGCGTCTCTTCAGTGGTAATTGGTTCTATCCTCAGCCATGAGTGTTATCTTCTCTTATGTCACACCCCACACTGTGTGTATTTTCCAACCCCATTCATGTATCCTTTGTTTGCCCTACCCATGTAGTGTTACCATCACTTATGTACATTTTTACCTCTGTCTATCTTTAGTTTTTTGTGTTTGTCTACCTGTCCTTGAAAACTGTCATACCCCCATTTCTACCTCCTTCCTAACCTTTGACTCCTCATTTCCTTTAATTTTCTATAAATTAAATAAACAAACAATTGGGTCTTATCCCGAGGTAACAAGTTCCTTTCCTTACTCCCAAGCATCCTGCACATTTTTACATGTTGTTATACATATGACCGTCTGTTTGCTTTTTAGCTTTTCCCTTCTTCCATGTACATCCCGTTTCTTCCCTTTCATGTATCCAGCAGAAGGTCCACGTATCTGAACATTCCAGCAGTGCAGCAGCAAATAATATATGGCTACTCAGTTTTGTGTGTGACGCAGAGCCATCATGTCATGGAACATTTATTTATTTTATATTTGTTGACTGGGTTTGTCCGACTGGACTACAAATGCCCATTTTCAGCGGAGCCTCGAGGAGAAAAGTTCCAACAGAAAATAGAAATTTTACATATTGAATACATATTAAAATACATTCATCAATACCACAGATTACTGCATTACAGTACCACACATTACATTCATCAGTACCACACATTATTGCATTACAGTGTCATACATTAAACTGTGTCAAGTGAAATACATAGAAATACATTCCTCACAGGGATACATTCATAATTACATATTATATACATAATAGTGCAATAGTTACATAGCTGAAATATTTTACTAGTTATATTTGTACAGTGATGTAGCAAGAGGAGAAGATAAAGTAGTAAGGATAAAGTAGTAAGTTTGTTTATTGAAGGGAAGGAAGAGAGAAGAGAAGTAGAAGGTTATAAGGGAGTGTTTACAGGGGATAATTACATCGGCAAGTCCATTTTTCATGAAGATATCTTTTCTGTAGCGGTTTTGAATTGATTGGAATGTTCAAGGGATCTTGTATCTAGTGGTAGGCTATTCCAGGCCTTGGAAGGGTTAAAGCTACAGACTAGGTGACCCATTTTGGTCCTTGGTTTGTAGATTTTTAGTAGGCCTCATTCAGAATTGTGGAGTAATCTAGTGGGTACGTAATGAGAGATTAGAGATGAAATAGTTGGACAGATAGAGGGTTTGTAGAGGATGGAATGAATAATCTGAAACTGATTATACCGAAGCAGGTTAGGTAATTCTAGCCAATTTAGTTCTTTTAGTGAGAGACAGTGATGGGACTTGTAAGAATTTTGGGCAGCAAATCTGGCAATCCTGTTATAAGTTGTTTCTAACTTTAGTAGTCCAGTGTTGAGGCTGGTGAGAATTTGGGAGCTATAAAGTAAAGTGGGTAAGAGGTAGGCGTTTGAAAGGGTTAGTTTTGCTAAGATATTTTTTGTTTCTATAGACGAGACCTAGCTTGAGATGTGTTTTTCAGATACAATTATTGACATGCAAATCAAAGTTTAGTCGATCATCAGTAGTAACACCTAAGAGTTTTGTACTGGTGTCCACCTGTATTTGAGTATTATTGTGTGACAGTATGGAGAAGGAAGACTTTATGTGGTTAAGGTTTTTAGGGAGAAAGAGTAGTAATTTGGTTTTCTTTGAATAAAGGATAAGTTGGTTTTCAGATCACCAGTTTTCTACAGAGTTAAAAGAGGACTGTGTGTCTGATTTTAGTTGAGTTGGTGATTCAGCAATAATGATAAGTGTAGAATCATCTGCATATTGTGTCAGTGAGGATCCAGGACAGGAAGAGTAGAGAAAGTTGGTAAAGATGTTAAAAAGAAGTTGCCCAAGGATGGAGCCCATTTTAACAGGAAGAACAGGGGAGAAAGCTGAGAGCCATTTGACTGATTGGAGTCTATCAGAGAGATAGCTGTTAAACCAAGATGTGGTAGATGGATAGAAGTGTAAATTTGTTAGTTTAAGGAGAAGAAGTTTATGACAGACTGTATCAAAGGCTTTAGAGAGGACAATGTAGAGACAGAAAATAATAGAGTTTAGGAAAGACAGGAGAGTTGTAATAGTGCTGTGCATGGGACTAAAGCCATGTTAGGTAGGTGTGAGTAGATTTTCTTGCAAAAGGTAGTGTAAGACTTGATTGTGTATACATTTTTCCAGAATTTTGGAGTGTGGTGAGAGTATGGCTATGGGTCTAAAATTAGTTATATCTGTGGAGTTTCCTCCTTTTGTGTATTGGAAGGGTGTAAAATTGCTTCCAGATGGAAGGGAATGTGGATTCCTTAATAGACTGGTTTATTAGAAAAGAAACTGGGAAAGCAAGAACATCAGCAGCAGCCTGAAGGAATGTGGAGGGAATGTTGTCTACAGATGTGGAGCATGGTTTTAATTTAGATAGTAGAGTTTTAATTTAGTTAGTGGAGACAGGTTTGAGGGTGAAGGTCGTGGTAGGGTTACTACTGATGGAAGAGTTTGAGTTATTAGGTCCATTATTGTTGGTGGGATGGTTTGTGTCTTGATTTAGTAATTTGGATATTGAGTCTATAAAGCAGCTGTTAAATATGGAGGCAGTTTTCTCGTGTTTTGTCAGGATGAGGGTTGGGGGAGACTTGTGTACCTGGATGTAGTATTTGATTTACAGAGTGCCAGAACTTTTTAGGGTTGGATTTAAAGGTAGAAGATGGATTATTATAGAAGTTTTTCTTATCTTTATTTATGTGATTTTTGGCAAGATTTCTAAGTTCTTTATATTTCTAAAGGTCTAGTTGATGTTTAGTTTTAGTCCAAATTTTCCATGCTCTGTCTTTTTTTTCTTTTGTAGTGCACGTGTGTTTATGGTCAGCCATGGGGATATGTTAGACTTTATGCAAACTGTTCTAAGGGGTGCCACAGAATTTAAAATACTAAGGAAAGTGGAGTTTAAAAAGTGGACAGCTTCATGCAAGGGGAGTAGTTTTAAAGGATTCCAGTTCACTTTTGATAGTAAAGATTTGAGAGTTTAAGGATTAAAGTTTGTTAGTTGTCGGTGGTTGATAAACGTTTGAGATTTAGCTTGATGGGATGTGTATCTTAGTATTTTTACTGGGCAGTGATCACTTAGGGAATTTGGTAGCATTTCAGGGTTATGGTATTTGGAAGGATGGAAGACAAGAATCCAGTCAAGGAGGGATGAGGCTGTATGGGAGTTACTGAAATAAGTGGGATCAGAGATGAGTTGAGTAAAGCCATAGAGATTAAGGTATTTTGAGAGGAGAGAGATAGCCAGTTAATGTTGACATCCCCAAGTATAATAGTTTAATTTGGGATGTGTTGGGAGATATAAGCAAGCATATTTTCCAGTAGGGAGGTATTATCACCTGGTGGAATGTAAATTGCTACAATGGTGATAGTGGAATGGCTATTAATATTTAGGTTTACAGATACAATTTCGGCTGGGGAGAAGGCTTGGGATGTAAAATTAGAGTTAGAAATGGTAAGGTGGTTAGAGTGTAGGATAGCGATACCTCCAACTTTCCTTTTTGGTCGATCTAGGTGGTGTATGCTTTAGCCAGAGGGAAAGATCTCTATGTCTTGGTGTTAGGATTTCATCCAGGTTTCAGTCAGAACAAGGATATCTGGTTATGGTGGGAGATCCAAGCATGTAGTTCACTTACTTTGTTCAGAATACTCCTAGTGTTTATTGAACAGAATGGAAAAAACATTAAAAAAAAAAAAGAAAGAAACATGGAAACACACACGGTGCAGTTGCTAGAAGCATTGATTTATAGTGAGCTACACTGGTCTGAGATCATGTATTCTGTTCACTAGAACAGGTTCTGAAGTGCATAGCCATTCTTTCCTGCCCTTTGAGTACACATTATAGACTCATACCTCTCGACTGTCCAGGTTTTTGCCTCATATTTTTGGTCTTTTCCTTATAAAATTTGTGGTTTCATGACATATCATTGGGATGATCCAAAGACTGAAGTCACTAAATAATGATATTCTCGAGTTTCAGACTTCAAATCCTTCAGAAAATGTATGTTAACACAAACATGTTACTCTAACAACTTTCCAAATTAATAAGAGCAATATTTACAACCTGTCCCTATTTTGGGGCATTTGTCCCCACATTTTGTCAGGCTTTGTCCAGGCTTCTTGCACTAAGAGGTTGAGAGGCATGATTTTAGTGCATGTCTAAGTCCAGGCAGCTAGTTTCACTGAACAGCTACATTCATGTTAATGCTTGCTAGCTGGCTGTTACATAGAAACTGCACCTAACAGCTCATAACAGATTATGAGTATTATTATCTGAAGAAGTTCTTTGCACAGAGCAAAATCTCTTACACAAATCCTATTAAATCTAATTTTTTGTTTTTGTGGTCACATTTTTTTCAACTATTTATTTGTTATTCTTGTGATTTGGGAAGTTAATCTGATCTTTTCTTGTGTTTAATTTCCCTTAATGTCATGTTAGAACATGAAATTTCACTTAGAGAAATATGTGGGTCTCACAATGCTTTTGTTCTACATTTAGCTCATAACAAGGCTTTTCTTTTAAATACAGTTGGTGATCAGATTTGAATTTTATGTATTGTCATAGTAGTATTATGAAAAACAAGTTTCTGGTCATTCTTCACAACCTTATATACTACAGGTCTAAATGTTCTGTGTGTAAATGTCTTATTTTAAATTACAGATGTCAAAGTATGTCCTGTTTTGGCTTAGTATATGTCACTCTTTTTTTTTTTTTACACTTCAATATTTTAATGATTCACATCCAGGGTGTTGAAGACATTATGGACATTTTCTCAAACAAATGAAACATCACTGCTTTTAATAAAGAAAACCTTTTCTAACATCACTCTTTCTCACATACTCACCTCACATGTGTAGTATATATATATATGTGTGTGTGTATATATATATATATATGTGTGTGTATATATATATATAAATATATATATATACACACATATAAATACATACATATATGGGTCTACATTATTTCTGTGAAAGACGTATTCACATAAGTGAACAGTGGAATTTTTCCCAGGTTTTGCAGACACTTTGCTATCACCTAAATGTTGCCGTTTTGCCCACTGTATTGCAATCTTGAAGTTGCTATATATAGTTGGGGGGGTGGATTTGATTTAGTCTGTTCTGTGTTCCAGACGGTTGGTGGACCAAGTGTTTGCGAACTGTGAGATAAATTGAGCTGTTCACTGAAGAGAATTTTGGTGGTTGGTGTTTGCTGAAGATCGATGAATACGTCTTTCGCTAAATTAATATAGACCCTATATATATATATATATATATATATATATATATATATATATATATATATATATATATATATATAAAATAAAGATACAGATATCTAAAGCTTTAGCAATTATATATATATATATATATATATATATATATATATATATATACACATTTATTTATACATACACACATTGACACACTTGAATATAGTTGCTTTGGCCAGCATTTGCTTTAGTCAATGCTCCAAACACAAACCATAATACATCAAAAACGCAAATGTCGACCTGTTACTACTCATGCACACAGAAACAGCCTTGTCACATGCAAAGCTCAAAAAAGAAACATTAAAAAAATGTCTTTTGCAGGGAGTTGACCCCTGGTATCTCTCACCCCCAGCTAATTATATATGTATGTATACTAACTCTGAGACTGCACAAAATTGGGGTAAATGAGTAATCCCAAATTCCAAGAATTTTACGATCCTGCATACCTGATGACCATCTGTTTAGCCAACCAAAAGCAGTTGACTAAACAGATGTTGCACAAACACACTGTATATATATGGATCTGGGATGTTTGATTGAAAGATCAAATGTCCAAATCCATTAAGGACGAGCATACTTATGCGAAAATGCTTTTCACTAAAGAAGCACTTTTGCATAAGTATGCCTGTTGCCAAACTTCACTTGTCACGGTCCTAATAAATACACAAACATCCACAGACATTTGATAAGCTTTATTCTGATAAATTGCTTAATAACATAACTTTATTGAACATAAAAGACAAACATAAGGGCAGCGTTCCCGCTCACCCATCGAATACAGTTAACAACAGAACTGTTATCAAACATCATATCAATATACAGGCAGCATCCCTACTCACACATATATACAATAGCCAAGGACAAGGCAGCGTACCTGCTCACCTTGGATAAACAACAAAGGCAGCATCCCCGGTCACCTTACTACCTCACAAATACCTATTTTTATCCACCATCCTGTAGAGAGGAAACAGAAGAGGGTCAGGCCTGATCCTCTTCTCTGCTCACCAGCCCTTAAAGGGCTGTTCCCCCTCAAACAATACCTGTCTTCACAAGATCCTCCACCATTAAACCCAAATTAAGGTTAAATAAATCCAAACCAAAATCACTGAGGTGAACACCATCCGGTCTATACCACACTGGATCCTTATTGTCAAACTCTACATGCCGGACTGTATGTATCCCAATTTTTCCTAAATATTTTGCCAACTTAAAATTGACACATCTGCGAGCCTTCTCCATGGTGGCAAAATTATGTGCCCCTTTCCATACCAACCGAGGAATAATCTCAGACCAAATAACAACCATCCCCGATTACATCCTCCGCAATGCTAAAATGTCCTCACAAACTCAACAAACCAACTGCCACTTCAGTACCCTGCCTAAGTCATTGACATCTGAATGAATTACTAACACCTGAGGCAATCCCCACTTAATCTGCAACCCATTAAATTCTTGCAATATCTGACTGCACCTTAGCCCTTTAACACCATGCCAAATGAAATTAAGCTGAAATGATCCAAACCCAGATTTATGCCATTGGGTCTGGATCATTTCAGCTAGCAGCCCAGAATATGAGAGAATGGCCCAAAATGATGATCCATCTCCGATCTAAGAGAAGAGAGAGAGAAAAAAATGTGTAATAACAAAGCCTTCACAAACTATTTAATATAATTCAAAAAGGCATTGGATGTCCACCAACCCACCCGTTTGATTACTTCCACTGACCTACCTTCCTTAGACAGATCAGATGCCTTTCCTAATCCAAAAGGAATGTGAAGAACACTTATCCCCTTGCAAACCCACACTCCAAAGTGCCCTTCTCATAACCACATTCAGTTGCTTGCCTGTCAATGCTTTACCACTCACTGCTGAAAAAAACAACCCTTGAATTCTACCCTTCCGTACCCCACACAACTTTCTTCCCCTAACTACTGGACATCTCCAAGCTACCCTCACCTCCTCCAAAACAATGGGTGGCTCAAGCCCCTCCTGATCTATCTTCAAAGAACACAGTCTAATATGCACCGCCCTAGGTAATATCAGTACATCATCCCATACCAATGAACCCAATAACTCTGACACACAAAATGCACTGCAATACATCCAAACACTAACTGTACACCACAACACATACTCATGCAAACAGCCACACACGTTACCCAAACCCTTTAACAACATTTTTGAAATACTTTTTGTAACTGGCCATCTCCTATTCATGCTGCTCCCTTCAACTCTACCCACCCTTTTAACACTCTACTCACCACCCATGACCTAGTCCTCTAATCCAACCAACCAAATATACGCAGCAATGGCTGCTAAGGCCACCCTCACTGTTCGCACTGCCCTTCCCTGCCCCTTCAATATGGTTAGATAACGTAATAGTAAATTCTCAGACCACACGCAGTCCTCATTAGATAACTGATGCAAATATTTGTCAAATTCAAGCAATGCCCTACCGTAGGCTCGGCTCTTGGATGCCGCCCATGATTGTTGCACCAACCTGCCAATTACTATTGCCCAATCTGCCAAATGTTGGGTGGGACAACTGACAGATGCAAAGCCGTTTCTGGAGCCACCTGACGGAACCTGTAGAACTGAAAATGAGACAAACTATCAGCTATCTCATTTGAAACCCCCGGTACATGGAACCCTGTAATATAAAAGTTAATCAGCAAGCTATGCGACACCAATTTCCTATGAATAAACAACAAGCGAGGTGCTTTAGCCATTTTTATCTGTAGCAATCTCACCACCGCAGAATTATTTGAATGGAATACCACCCTCCGCTCCTTGAAACAATCCTGCCATACCACCGAAGCTGCCCAGATTGGCATCATCTCCAAAAAGGCAACATCCCATTTCAATTTCTCTGACCAATGCTTCAGCCATGGAACAGCAAACCATTGCCCCGCAAAGTAATCACCCATTCCGGACCTCCCAGCTGCATCAGTAAACATCTGCAGACCTACTTGTGCAACCCAATCCAACTGCCAAAATAAAATCCCATTAAACTGTTGTAAAAATTCCATCCACAAATCTAAATCTTCTCATGCCAACTTTCTGACCCATACTCTGTGGTGCTTGCTCTTGTGTCCTTTCAACAAAAATGCCACAGACTGACAAAATGTCCACCTAGGATGCAGTGACCCTGCACGCAAAGTTCAACAAACCCAACGATTCCATAACATCTTTCACCCAAACCTTAGGCCTAGACTTCACCCAAATGATCTTGTCCCACAGCCTAACCATCTTACCTGGAGGCAAACAAAACAAACTCTGCTCTGCATTTACCATCATCCCCAAAAATTCCATGGCCCTCACTGGTCCCTCCAACTTATGCTTAGCCAAAGATACCCTCAAGGCCTCACACATCCCCACAAACTCTTGCATAGCTACCTGCACCCCTTGCTTACCTTCCCCCACCAATAAAAAATCATCTAAATAGCGTATGGCTTGCTGATCCTCCACCCTCTGCTGCCATATCCAGTGCAATGCTGAGCTAAACTTCTCGAAGGTAGCACATGCCACCGCACATCCCATAGGCATGGCAGTGTCAAAATAAAAGTTGTCCCCTACCACCATGCATAATAACGGCCAATCCTCCTCCCTCACAGGTAGCAAACAGAAAGCAGACTCAATATCTACTGTAACTAGCTAAGGGTCCTTGAAACTCCTAATGTTCCGAACTGCATCAACCAAAGATGAATACGTTACTCTAGCCTCTTCACTGTGAATGAAATCATTCCCTGACTGACCTGCATGGTACGATAAATGATGAATTAAGTGAAATTCACCCTGCTTCTTCTTTGGAACCAAACCTAATGGTGACACCTTAAAGTTAGGGAGAGTAACAAAAAGGAACCAACACCCTCCCAGCTTGACACTCTGTCAATCAAGTCTTGCAAAATCACCTCCCAGCCCTTGACAGACATCAAATTTCTCTACACCCTCCCGCCCCGCACTAATGCAGACTTAATTGAAAACCCTATGGAAAAACCTTCTATCAACTCCGCTGCTACCACCGGCAGCAAATAATGCTTCAATAAGTCCTTCAATACCTTCACCTTAATACGTGAATGGTTCCTCAAAACTCCCTCTACCTCCCCGAAAGGACCCCCCCTTTGGCCCCGAAAATTAGCCCAATCACGCCCGCATAGCAATACTGAACAGGAACTATTCCAACCTCTTATACCCCGAAAATGCGGTGCCTGACCCCCCCCCCCCCACATTGTGTAAATGCATGTGCTCCCATACACTTTGAGCAAATATGAGAAAATCTCCAACCCACCCAGGAACACCTACCAACATTAAAATCCCAACATATCCTTGCACCTCCCTCAGATGGCTGAGATAATCTGCTACCCCTTCCACTGGTATCCATCATGGTGGACAGCCAAAAGTCCAGATGTCTGACTTCCCAATGCATAGACTTATCTACTGCTTTACGCTTGTGAACTTTTTGGTCATACCATAACCATGCATAACCGGACTTCAACCTCTGCGCTTCCCTAATAGTTACAAAATAAGCCAAAAGAGGAAGAACCAGCAAAGTGTCCCTTTGCAAACACACTGCCATATAGTAAATGAAACCCAAGATCCAATTATCCCATGTCTTAGCCCGAAACCTCCCTATCCTTTCGCAACCTACTGCAGCCAATAGGTCCTCCCCATTAGCCATCTCCGCGTCCGTCAGCCACTGAACCCCATCTGCATCAATCAATTCAAAAATATTGATGAACTCCCCTTTCCAAATCTTCTCCTTTACTAACAGAGATATGTGTGGGGTCAATAAAATGGGAGCCCTTTCCTGTCGCAGGGCCTGTGATGTCAAACAATCCCCTGGCCGTAAACCAAAATCAGACCCTACCTCATGGACATCCTGCCCTAACTCCTGATCTAACAGGGACAGGGTATCCTCAAAAACCCCTCCACACTCAGCTAAAGCCTCCAAACCACTACCCTGTACCCCCTTATGGACACCCTCACTGCCCCCTACCTCACCCCCCCAGCTTGATGAATTACAGGGGGTGTCATCACCTCTGTAGCCTTCGCCGATGCTGTCTGCTTGGCTTTCTTCACCCTGGATGCCCGGGTTATTGTCATCTGCCACTTCTTACATATGTTCACACCCTGTGTGCTAGTTTTTGGTACCTCAGCAGGAATGGCACTGAACAAATCTTCGGCCGGTGCTACAATACTGGCCCATCTCTGTCTTAAAGCCTCCACCATAATCGCCTAAGTTAATGACAATAAAAAACTTGTCGCAATAAAGTTTACGTCAATACTACCTATTCTGCCACAAACCCATTCGCACTCCAGCCACACGCAATGTAGTCACCATCGCCCTAGGTCCCCCTGTAATCCCAGAGAGAGAGAGAGTAAGGAAAACAAAAATCTTCCTGCCTCATATCATCATGCCTTTGTCTTAATGTTAATCTAAACCACCACACCTACCTCTCTTGTCTAAGCATGCATCGGCAGCAAGCTGAATTATCTACGTTCTCTCCCTCACTCTTTTATATTTCTATATTAACCTATATATACAGAAAACCTAAATAGAAAAAAAATGCTGCACTACTGCGCATGCAGAGAAAGCCGCACACCTTGACAAGCCCAGGAAAGCAGAGCATGTCTGCTCTGCCCCCCCAGCACTAGACCACCAGGAAACCATACAAAAAACAGGAACTGGACTCTACAACCACCACACACCACCACGGAAGCACAACAGATCACCAGGGACAAAATCAAACAGCCATCCCAGGCAACAAACCACCAGACCACCAGGGAAGCAAACGACCAAACAGACATCCCACACAAGCACCACACCCCAGCACCAGACCACCGGGGAATGAAAAGCCAAACAGCCATCCCACACAACAAACCACCAGGGAAGCAAACGACCAAACAGACATCCCACACAAGCACCACATGCCAGCACTAGACCACCGGAGAATGAAAAACATCCATACAACCCCCCCCACTCCATCCCCACCCAAACTGCACAAACACAGTAGACCATCACGGAATCAACATGGCCATGTTACTTACCACCGCAAGCCAACCCTAGATCCCAGGGATGAAAGGCTAGGCAGTTACTGCTCAAAAAGCAACTTGATAAGCAGTCATTCCCTTATTTCTCACTCATTTATTTATTACTTGTTTATTTTTATTTATTTATTTATTGTTTTTCTTTTTCTTTTTTTTTTTTTTTTATATTTAATATCAATAGGGCGCCGCACAGGCGCAATTGCGCATACACACCAGCCATTAACGGTTAGAAACCAGCCCGCGAATTACCACAACCTCATCTATGGGCCGTGCAGCACTAGACCACCAGGGAAAGTGAAACAACAACAAATAACTTAACGGCGCAACACTAGACCACCAGGGATGGCCAAACAGTAGCAGTAAACTTAATGGTGCAGCACTAGACCACTGGGAAACATAATATTACAAAACTTATAAACAGTGCAGCACTAGACCACCGGGAAACATAATATTACAAAACTTATAAACAGTGCAGCACTAGACCACCGGGAAACATGATACTACAAAACTTATAAATGGCACAGCACACCACCAGGGAAAACATATTACAAAACTTATAAGCAGACAGCACTAGAGCACCATCGAAAGCTAAACAGTAGCAAGAAACTTAACGGCACAGCACTAGACCACCGGGGAATATAATATTATACAAAGTTACTAATTAAAATAAACAGCACTAGCCCACCAGGGAAAGTTAATGTTTAAACCAAAACTCTTCCTAAGGATGGCCCTGCATTAGCCCAACAGGGAAAGTTAATAAATGCACAAAAAAAACCTCTCCTAATAATCAACAAGCCCCACACCAGAAACAGACCTAACACTGCATTTAACCTTCTCTACATTTTACCTTCTTATATATCCTTTATAAGGGGAGGGATTAATCCATAAAACCCAACAAAGCTGTACTCACCTCACCGCTTATAACTACCCAAGGCCTACCTTACTCACAACCTCAGGTCTTCTGGGACATGATCCTTCCTCACAACAAGACCACACCAAAATGTGCTTATTCACTCTGGATTTCCTTTCAAAAACCCTTCAAGCCACACCCATAGCTCTACCTCATTTCCATTCAAATCCCAACTCACTTAACCCTTCCCTAACCCTTCCTAGCCACCCAAATAACCTAACGCAGCTACCACCCAACACATCATACATTAAACAGTCCGTGACAAATTTGCTTGTGCCAAACTTCACTTATGAGACCAATTGCTCATACTAGTATTGGAAATGTCTGGATGTACTTCTTCCACATTGCCCTTGTTTCTGCCTACAAATCCTGGTATTTTAATACTTTGAACTCTCTGTATGTAAAACACTGAAATTACTGAGTACAGCAATTTCAATGATCAATGCTACTTTTGTCTTCTTTTCCTGGACTATTATATGTCTGGTTTTCTACATCTTTTTTTGAACTGTTGGTAATGGGTGGTCCCATGTGATTCAAACTTCATCACTTTCTGTGATGCTTTGTGGCTCATGTTTTCAATGCTTCTCAACTGCTTCAGTATTATAATGATTGGACAATCGCTAGTGCAAAAGTCTTGCCACATTATATGCTTTCCAGTATACAGCCATTCTGCCATTAGTATATCACAACCAGCAAGGAGATGTGCAAATGTTTACAATTCTGTTTTACAAAGCCTGCATTTGTCTGTTTCTCCAGCATGTTCAATGGACTTTGTAAACCACCATGTATGTAGTCCACTACTCTGGCTACTAATATTAACATTTTGTCTTTTGGTTTAAATTCACCTCTTCTTACTCATTCATGCATCAGATCCTGATTGCCATAAGGTTATTCCAGGAGTTTTTTGGAGCTGCAACTATATTCCTTTTCCAAATTTTTTGTCTTTCCATCTGATCCTTTGCCTTATATCCTTTCTTTTGTTTTTTGGCATATTCTATTTCTGCCTGAGTTTGGTCTGCTTCTGATTTGATTTCCATTCCCTCTTGACACTGACTTTGACTACGTTTGGCTCTTGTGTGGTCAGCAGATATGTAGGCAGTCCTGCAATTGCAGATCTTTACATGTAATTAATTTCAGGAAGGCCCATAACTCCTTCAGAATGGGGAATATATAATCATAATATACACTGATTGTTTTATAAATCATTTGAGCATTTCCTGTCCAACTGATCCAATATCATTTGGGGCCAGTCAATCACCACAAAACTGTAAGTTAGAACAGGAAGAGCAAATTGATTTATAAAGACAAACCAGGAACTGGGTGCAAATAAACTACAAACAAAAGACATAGAGTAAGGAAACAGAGTACAAACCACCGCTGATATAAATTTATTGAAAAGATTAAGCACTTACATCACATTTGTAACCAAAGACTTCCTCAGAGTCTTTTCTTAGTTTTAAAAATAGACCTAGTTACCGAGAATGTACTCATTCTTTTGTCACCACTTATACAGGTGACCATAACATCATCTTTGAGATTTTGAAGAACAACTGGATTGTCTTTTCTTGCTTTGATGACCTCAGAGAAGTTGACGGGGGAGCTACTTTGGTAGTGTACAAAAAAGCCGATCCATCAAAGATTACTTGGAGAAGGTGAATAACTGTGAAAGAGAACGGTCAAAGAAACATGGTACATTTAAATGTGGTTATTGTAATCAGTGTCCATACATTTTAGAGAAAAGCTGTTTTAGAGTCAGTAATGTTCTTATAAAAAAAACTTCCACTGTACCTGCAACTTGGTGGGTATTATTTACCTAGCTATGTGCAAACTTTGTGAGTGTTTCTATGTTGAGAGACACCGAGGCATCTGAGGGACCATATATATATGAACACTCACTGCATATCTGGAAACAAAAAACAACAATGCACTTTTCAAACATGTTTCTAAAAATCCTGGGCACTGTTTTGAATTTGTAGGCATTGATAATGTGTATTCAAACTCTAGGGGGGACCATGGGGACACCTCATCGAAGCTACAGAGCTTTAATGACAGATTAAATCAAATGTTCATCTGCCACCAGGTCTCAAATCATAAGATCTCCTTTGTTAGTATATTAAAGCTCTATTCATATATGGTTTAATATGATTTTTAATGCTATAGTTTTCTTTGTATTGTAAATTCCATTTTTATTTTTGCCCATGATTATTTAAATTTTAATAGTGGGGTATGTTGTTTTTCTATGTAACTTTAATTCAACTATTTTTACATGGAGCTTTGATTTGTAGTTCACATTTTATTAGGGTGTTTTTTTGGTTTGTTTGCTATCGTCTCTTTAATTATGTGTAGCTTCTTTATTGGTGACAATGTCCCATGTGACTGAAGTTGGAGGGGTTTTTAAATGATTGTTGTACTTCATTTTTAGATTCTGTGGAAGTCTTTGGATACAAATGTGATAAGAGAGTAAATTAATTTATAGTTTGGACCATGTTCCTAGACGCCAGGGCTGTTTTCAGTAATAATTTTAGTGTTCTAAAATATTTCTTAAGTTTTATTTACATTTCTTCATGTTTACTTGTTGATCCTTCATCAATTTCCAAATATGTATACACTCCATCCTGCTCCAGTTCCTTTATATCCCATTCCTGTCCCAAACTGATATTTTCTTGATGCTGCAGCTTTCCTGCTTTAAAGTTTGTTTTTGCACATTTATCAAGGCCGAATTATATTTTTATATCATCTGAGAATGTTTTGACCACTTGCAATTGTGCTTTCAGTTCATCTGATGAATTATACAGTTTTAAATCTTCCACAAAAGGAAGACGAGAAGTCTTTAAAATTTTCTTTTTCTAGGAGCCATATTGTAACATTGACCTAATCTGTTAATTAGGCAGCTTAATGGGTTAAGGGCAAGACAAAAGAGCAGCGGTGACAAAGAATCACCCTGAATATCCCCATTTGAATTTTTATCTCTGAGATAATAATTAGTCCTTTATCATGGCTTAACTGCAAAGTGGTTTGCCTCTGTTTCATGGTCACTGTAATGTACTTGATCAATGTAGGGTGTATCTTGTGCATTTGTAAGCACTCCTTTATCCATGAATGTGGGATGCTGTCAAATGACATACTTACATTTCCCCAGTATGCCTTTATTTTACAGCAAATGATCCTTTGTTCCATATGACTTTTTTTTACCCTTTTGTTATATTACCATGATTGAGTTTTCTTCTAAATAACTATAAACTGTCTGCATCAATTCCATTGCATAGCTTATACACCATTGGAAAGTGCGTTATTTGTCTATTGTTTCCAGGATATCTTGCAGATTCACTCTTAAGGAAGAATATCATTTTCCTGCTGTTAACCTGGTTGCCATCTGTTTGGGGTACGCATATAAATAGTTCTTACTCGGGGCTAAATCTTCATGTAAAGATGTTAATACAGAAGTTAAGTACTGCATCTGGGCCTGGAAATAAAGTTAGGTACTACATCTGGGGCTGGGATTTTCCACTTAGGAGCTTTTGCTAAGTCTATTTCAGTTTCTCTGTCTGTTACTTCATCACATTTTCTATCCTATACATTTGAACTTCTTACTGTTTTTTTTTTTTTTTTTTTTTTACTTCTTCTATCCATTCAGCATCTTTGTTATGATCCACAGGAGCTTCATAGATACTAATTGAAATGTGACAATTTCTTCTTTTCTGAGGGGTGTTTCTGTTCCCTTTGCATTATTTCCAATTCTCTGTAAAACATTTTTGGGTGACCAGTGAATTATTTGGTACTTTTCTTTTATATTTATCTGCATGGCTTCTAAGTTTTTCTGCCTGTGCTGATATCTTTAATTTATTATTTGCAATAGTGTATGATATATCCTGGTCTGTTCAGATACTGCAGATTGCTTTTATCATGTCTATCTTTCTAAGTATTTTTGTTGATCTGTTCCCAATTCTGTATTCTTCTAACAGTAACAGTTCTTGTCTTAACTGCTTTATAGTTTTCTCTAGTCAATATTTCCATGATGGCATTTGATTTTTCCTCTTCCTTAGCCTTACTGACCTGTGTTTTTGAGGTATTTTCTGTTATTAACTTAGCTGCATACTCGCATACCTCTCAACCTCTTAGTGCAAGAAATCTGGACAAAGCCTGACAAAATGGGGGGGGGGGGAGTCAGAGGCCCAAAAATAGGGACATATTTTAAATATTGCTCTTATAAACTTAGAAAGTTGCTAAAGTAACAGGATTTATTTTAATTTTTTTTCTGAAGGATTTGAAGCCTGAAACTCAAATATATGTCATTATTTAGTGACTTCAGTCCTCAAATCATCCCAATGGTTTGCCAGAAAACCACACATTTTATGAGGAGCAGACCTAAGATATGAGCTAAAAATCAGGACATTTCTATGAAAATCTGGATAGTTGACTCGTATGCTGCATAGTAATGTACCCTATTGACTTTTGTTATATCGCATGAATTTCTATGAACAGTTTTGGTTACTGTGTTCATTTGTTTTATCAAACTTCTAACATTTTGGGTTTCTTGACTTTCTGTAATCTGTTTCTTTCATTGATCTTAATATGTCTGTTCATCACTATTAAATCAAGCAACTCTTTCCTTAGATAATTTTCTTCTAAACTAAGGGCACATACTTTGTTCTCCATTTCCTTCTGGGTATTCTACAGAAAATTCCAGAATATCTTCCTGTGACATATTCTCCAGAGCTTTGTCCTGTGTCATCTGTTGATTTTTCATATGGGAACTCACTGGGCTATCACTCCACAGCACTGACTGCATCAGAGTTGCCACTATTTCCTATTCCTTCTCCACCGGTTTCCCCTTAAGTTGGGGACTCATTCTTCTGTCATGCTGTGTTGTTACCAGAATTACATTTTCTACACTAAATCATTCACTTTGCAGATAATCCTTAACTTCAATTTCTATTTCTTTAACGTCTGCAGTTTTCTACTTTCCCACTTTGATTTCTTATTTTTTGGACTGTAACATTTTTCATATATGGATGCCTTTGCCTTTATGAATCTCCAAGTATGTTTGGTGCTACTTTTTTTGTATTACTTAGTTTTGCATTCCCATTGTGTATATATTGCACCATATTAAATCTCTTTTTCTTTACCATGACCATATTTCTTCTTCAAATGTCTTTTGCTTCTCCTATTTCTCTTTATTAGGGGGGCTCATTGTTCTATCATGCTGCGACATAATATGTGCTAGACTATCTACACTAAATCCTTCACTTTGCAGGTATTCCACACCTCCAGCTTCTATGTTTTTAACTTTTACTTTACAAATTTTCTGTTCTACGTTTTCCTTTGTGATCTTATTTTTTGTATTGTGAAATTTTTCATATCTGGGTGCCTTTGCCTCCGTTTCTCTTCAAATACCTTTGTAGCTGCTTTTTTGTATTGCTTAATTTGTCTTTCTCCTTTGCATAAATGTTGCATCATATCAGATCTTTCTTTTCTTTTCCACGTCCATGTTTCCTTTATAAACATTTAAAAAATCTCTGAATTTTGTTATTTATATTTTTACGCTTTCTCAGTCACTTCTTTTTCCAAAGGACATAAGGCTTCTTGATCCATGTAATACTTTTCATGAGTCTGTTATATGAACATACACAAATTTGCATTTGAAGCTTTTGACAATTTTTCCTGTGCAAATATTTTTCTTTCCTCTAATGTCTCTCTCAATCTTTATGTATATCTTCTATCCAGAAATTCTGGGCTTCTTGCATAATAGTAACAATACATAATTTATTTCTTATCCTCAATAGTCCACTCTATTGTTATAGATCTTTTTGGCCTGGCATTTTTTTTTGTGGACTACTACATCCTTCTATAAAAGGGGAGTCATCTAAGTTCCTCCATTGTGGGTTGTTCCATTTCCCACTAAATTTTCATCTTCAGTCCGTTCATCATCCCCAGCTTCAGACCAATGTGATGATTATATCCACTATTTTTCTTCAGCTTTCCTCTCTGTTTCTCCCATAACATTTTCTTCCCAATCTGCCTCATATGCTCTACCTCAAAATATTAGCAATAGTATTGGCCAGAAGAGTGAACAACAACCCTGGTGCTCTCCAACCCCCCCCCCCCTTTCAATTCTACTATTATTTCCCTGGACACTCATGTTTTTTTTCCCCATACCAAACTCCTTATACATTTGTTTTACCTTCATCTACAGACTCACTACAGGGAATGATAAAAATGCCTATCACACATATACATATTGTGACATTGTACTTATTTGTATCACTTTTCAAACAGCAGTTCTATTTACATCATGTATACATAATATATATATTTTTATTTTATATAATTTTGAGACAACATTCTGGTGGGTGAGAACCACAACACTATAGATTAATGCAGCAGTTCTTAAATGATAAATGTGTCTACTTCATTTCACTGAAACTCAGTTGTCTGCACACAATTGCTATGCCCCCCACACCCCCCTTACTTTATATACTAACTCCAGGATCACACTACAGTGGGGAAAAGGCCATATATAACTTTCATCGCAAATGAGTTTCAGTCAAATGGGCTTTCAGTGAAATGAAGTAGACCCATATCTATATATCTATATATATATATATATATATATATATATACACATACACACACATATATATATATATATATATATATATATATATATATATAGAGAGAGAGAGAGAAACATTCACTGTTTCACTTACAATATGCAACTCTCACACACACAGACACACACATAAAATGTGTGTATATATACATACCTTGGAAAAGTACTACATTTACACAAAGGCATGGTGCAGCAGGTTTTATTAATATTCTTGTATGCTTTTTCTGACAAAATTATGTCTGTATATTCTGATGCTTCATGATGCATTAAATTTGCATTATACAGCAAGTCGAGTCTTGTGTCCCCATCATTTTGAATATAAGGCCCTGAGGGAGGTAATTAACTATGAATCCTAATGTGCCTCTAAATGCCAGAAGTATATCTTTCAAAGTTGCTCCTGTATGAGCAAAGTAATTAAAGGCTGTTGTTTATGATTCCCAGAAGTGGATATTAGAGAAAAAACTATATATATATATATATATATATATATATATATATATATATATATACACAACATTGCATTTGATTTCAATAGATTAGTTTCATTGTAACATAACCTGTGCATGCTCCACAAACTAGGTGATACAACGTTAAATAGAATAGTAGAACATGAAAATGATGCCGCTGGGATAATAAAGTCAGGGAACAATAATATATAAATGTCAATTGTTTTAACTTTATAGGCTTGGC